>NC_137604.1:60516193-60568693 GCF_963280865.1 Gymnoscopelus braueri
TAGTAACAAATAGGCATTAGACCCTTACCAAACATTGATAATGGACTTGGAAATAGAATGTCTTTGAACACACCCATACGCTGTTATTGGCCGGAAGCGATCAAAAGGTATAACGGCCAAAAAAGTCCCCGTCTACCAAAGCAATGGTGAAAAAAAAGCAGGTAAACACCACCACACTACTCCAATAGCTATGAATGCTGGTATAGAGGGAATTATGGGTAAAAATATTATATATTGTACATAGGCCTGTCACAATTATTACATAATCGCCTTATCGCTTGCATAATCATCATAATCATTTCATGTTGAAAAATCATTTACATCATCACGTCAAAATTGTGACGTGATGTAAGCTTGTAGATCAGCAAGTTCCGCTATTCTTACTTCTTTTGTTAAAGGATGTCTTTTCTCTGCAATCTGTTGCTAGGTTTTTGAAGGTTGCACCAATGTTGGGCTTAAGTGCTAACGTGAGCGGGCTACAGTGCTAACGTGAGCAGCAACATCAGGCTAGCTGCTAGCATGCTAATGTGAGCTTACAGCCTACATCATAAAACATCAATTGAAAATTATTCAGGCTTACTGTAGTGGAATCATTTCTTAATTTCATCCTTTTACATTAGGCTCCAGTGTTACACATCCTGAACCAAGACGTCCTATCACTAGTGATGAGCTAAGATGCTAATGTGAGGTTTCTTTGTCTACTTAATGTTGCTGAGCTTTAATTGCCATAGCATCATCAGCTGAGTGCTAAAGAGTCTAAGCTTTGATTGGGCAAGCAGTTTCATCTGAGCTGTGTAGTTTACTTTGGTCTACTTTTGTGGGAACTGTGACTGGTGTAGCAGCATCAGCTGAGCTGCTTAGTTTTCTGTGATTGGTCTACTTTTGTCGGGACATTTGTGGGGACTGTAATCAACTTCCCCCAGAGGTTGGAGAGGGTGCCTCAACTCTGGAAAACCTCCTGCATTGTCTCAGTACCTGAAGTGGGACATCCCTGGGATCTCAACAACTACAGACCAGTGGCCCTGACATCACAAGTCATGAAGATCTTCAATGGATTGTTTCTGCAGCACCTGAAACCGCCGGTGAGTGACCACTTTGACATTCTGCAGTTTGCTTACCAGGCAAACATTGAGGTAGAAGACGCTATTATCTACCTGCTAAACCGAGACTATAACAACTAGAGCAACACCGTAAGGAGCATGTTCTTTGACTTTTCCAGGGCCTTCAACACCATCCAACCACACCGGCTAGGCAAGGAGCTCTCTGTGATGCAGGTGGACCATGGCTTGGTGGCCTGGATTGCGTTCTACCTTACTAGTAGACCACAATACATCAAACATTACCAGTAACACATTTTAGGCATTGCCCATCTTGTTGTCTATGGTAGTAGCTGTTGGGTGGTTAAATTCTGCATTTTAGAATGCTATTATGGCCTACATATGCAGGCAAGCTATTATTTAAGCAATTTTGCAACATTCCCGTCTAGCTGCATTATCAATGAGAGTGCCTGTGTATGGACTTTAAAACGTAACACGCAGTGCACGTGTTACCTGATGAGTGATGAGGGGACACTCCAGAAAAACGTTAATGCATTTGGACTATCCTGACAAGTTGAATTCATCATACGACAAGTCTGTAAGGTTGTCACCATGTTTCTTGGACCAGACTCCATCAAACCACTGAGTACAGAGCCTGTGAAGTGAATGATCTTATCAACTTCTACCAAACACACAGTATACCACATTGCTTGGGAGCAAAATGACTCTGCACTCATCTAGCACTGTCCCGAATACCTCCATTCGAGCTTTGTATAATTCTGTTTGGATGCTAATATTAATTCGCCAATAAATCTAATCAAGACTCTTTGTGATGTGTGAAGATACTTTGGTTGAAGGAGGTTCTGGCGCCCCTAAAGTCTGGACCTACCACTGCTGCTGTCTCCTCTGCCTCTCCCTCCTCCATCTGGACCTGCTGCTGCTCCCGCCACTGCTGTTCGTCCCCACAGGACTGTTGGATGATTAGCCAGCCCTCCCGGTGCATTTTACGCTGCTCTTGCTCATCCCGGCAGGACTGTCACACGAAACAGCCAGATGCCTTGTATCATATATTCCTGCCAAAATGAGAGGAGAGTGAGCCAGAGTGCGAGAAGGATGGATGGCATGCTAGAGATGACCTGGATGAAGGCTTGGACAGGAATGTCATGAATATACCATTTAGTTTCCATCAGAGGGCAGGGCTGGGTTCTGTCTATAGGCAAAAGTGGTGAGTGAAACTCGATCTCGTGAAATTGTCTCACTGGTTGCGAGACGCACGAACACACTGGCCAGCTGTGAGTTTCGGAATAGTTGAAAACGGTTCAACTTCAACAAAGTCTGGTCCAACCAGTCAGTAGGAGGCTATACTGATCAACCAATGAAGATTCAACTTCAGTTGTATTGTTTTTATTGTGAATCAGGTCAATCTCATTGTGGAGGAGAAGCCGATTTGGCCGTCACTGATTTCCCACAGCTATTTGAATTAACATCAAAATTCATACAGGGACATAAATAAGAAAGCCACCGCATGGGTGCTTTGTGGCTGCCAGATAACAGATGGAAATACTGACAAACCAACTTGCACTTGTCTTGATTTGCTGCCATTTTTTGGGAAACTTCCATGGAAAGCATGCCAAACAGCTTGATACAGGCCTATCACTGAGATAATGAAAAAAAAAGAGAAGAAAATACCGCTACTTTTCTTTACAGCCTGCAATATTTACTCCAAAAACCCAAGAAGATATTCTAGCATCCCGGGGTGTTTATTGGACGAGAAAGGGATTTCCCAGCATGCCTCGGGGTGCACACACATGTTATCGTGTTAATACTTGCCATGGGAATGTGCTCGTGGGATTCATGTGTCGTTTGTGATTGATGTTGTTGGTTTATGTTCATTTAACCATTAGTTTCATTGTATGTGTTAATTTGGGGAGAAAGCGTGATGGATAGGGGGTGCCTGCAGGGGGCACTCTCCCTCCCTTTCCTGCTCAAGTTTGAACGAGTTTGTTTGGTGTTTGTGTGCTTCACACAGTCACATTAAAAAAGAGCGCTCCTATAGCGATAATTTGCCAGCGTGCTGCGTTTCCATCATTCATTAAATTGTTGACGGAAGTAGGGTGTCATCAATCAAGAAAGTCACCGCTGCCCTCCGGTGTCTTGGAATAGCATCTCAGGGAAGAGGCCAAGAGACAGCGAGTTGGATGCCAAAAAGCAGTCACTCACCGCTGGCCACCACTCCCTGCTGCCTAGCCCCGCCAGCAGTGCACCACCTAGAGGAGGTGCCAAGGTACCTGGGTGCAACAGAGATGGGGTCCGTCGGTGTCTACCACATCTGGGTTGAATTAGTGGCTCAACTCAATGGCTGACAGCTGCCCATGTTGTTAAAGGAGAGATCCGGACATTTTAAGTGTTATCTTTGATGTGTCGTTAGTCACTCACCGACGTAGAAAGTGGCGTTGAGTTTTTCCAGCGATTCCCCTGTCGTCATTTTTTCGACCCCCTCCGTTGGCATAATGGGAGCGCGTGCATGAGTGAAATTCGTCTATTATAACCGATGCAAAGTTATTTTTTTCTCTACTACTGCTCATTGTAGAGTCTCATGATACTCAAACATGCACTGAAAGTCCATGAGAAGCTAACGCTAATGCCGAACGAGCTAACGCTGGTTGCTTGTTTCTCTCCCAGAACCTGGCAACTCGGTGTTGCCAGGTAGAAATGACGAGAGGACCGGATTAGCTACAGTATACCATTCTTATGGACACTCTAGAACATTGATGCCTTCATGGAGCCTGGGAACAACTGTCCACCAGATAGTAGAAAAGGAGAGCATAGAAGCCTATGCAGCCAAGCTGCTTCGACCAATCCAATGCATCTATCCTACTTTCCTGTGTCATATCCAGGAGCAGTTGGCACGACAAGTGTTTGTTCAAGGAATCCGTCCTAATCATCTTCGAGACCGTAGCGGCGTGTCCAGACATCTTGCAATGCCCTCAAAGACGCCGAACATGTAGAGCCCATGCTGCATGTTACCAGCCGGGCTTTGACTGACCCTGCCTATATTGAATAAGCCGAGTGGGTGGACTGTGACACAGACGGCAAAGAGCCAGTACAGCTGGTGTCTCCAGTCTCCCCACCAGGCACATCAGATGCCAGAAACACACAGACCAGCGCTACCGTTCCAGCTGCTACCACTTACCAAACATTGACTCGTCAGATAGGCCAGGCTGAAGGACTGCATGTGGATTGTGGACTTAACGACACTCTGTGCAAATCTCTGATGGATATGGGAGCCTCCCTGTTCTTGGTCCACTTCAGGACCCTGTTTAACGCATACAACCCACTGTCCCCCGTGTGGTCAACTACCAACATTGCAGATACAGACAATGACTGGGGAGAGAAGACTGTGTCACAGAACAGTGGCGAATAAAAGTGGGCAGAGATACAGGACATGTCAAGTGCATCATTGGACAGGACGTACTAAGGCATTATGGAGTCGTGGTGGACATTCCAAGGGCCTGTGTACACACTGGCTCACAGACCACACTGTGAAGGTGAACCACACAGGTATAGTAAGCCTGCATGTTCAAGTATGGCCACTGTAAGACAAGACACCATGACACAAGATCTATCAACCGTCCTGACAGTTATAACGGACCACAGGAGGGACATGCAGCTTGGTTTGACTGTGCAACCAATTATTGTCCAACCTCTTGTACCGGGCCAATCAGAGGAGACCCGCATATATGTGGGTGAGCTTTGTCAGCCACACCGTGCCACCAGTTACTGGACCTGCTGAAAGAAAGAGGTTCTCAACAACTTCACTGCCAGCGACGAGGACTGTACGCAGTTGGTCCAGTATGAGATTGACATCGGAGAAGATCCCCTGATCTTTCTCCACCCACACCAATTGCCTACCTAAAATGGCAGCTGCAGAGCAGAAAGTAGAGGACATTACGACAGCGGGGATAAATGAATCCTCCAAACAATTCCAACAATTGGAGGTTCTGTGCAGATTACAGACACACTAACCAATAAAAATGAATACCTTTTGCTCTGCATCGACTATGCCCATGACCACATATAAGGCTCCAGCTGGTTCAGCTCACTGGACCTGCCAAGTCGAGCTATCCCCTACTGCTTGGCCCAAGACTGCCCTTCTGTTGAACAATGGTTATGGCAATTCCAAGTCATGTCGTTCGGATAATGCAAACACACCCTACATTTGAGCGGCCGATGGAGAATGTCCTGGGAAAGGCTTCTCAGAACTGCTGTGTCAGACGATCAGAGATCGCCGTCTACTGATTACGTCTGGAGCCTTCTAAATGAGAATGGCCGCTCTACTTTGGAAACTAATAAAGTCACCGCCCTAACATGAAGGACCAGCCCAAAGACTTTGGATTGGTTCTCTTTTTTTCTCTCTCTCTCTCTCTAATTGTTTCCACACATTTTCAGCAACTAGAGCTGTTGAGCGAAGCGTTTAGAGACTGACTTCTGAGTCTACCGCTGTGTGGTCTATCTCGACAACCTCCTTGCTCACACAGCAGATCAAGGAGGCCCTGGCCAGACTGCGGGAGTGTTTGAAGCCATTGGCCAGGCAGTACTCCATCTCCACCTGGGCACGCACACTTTTTAAGGCCTGCTTGCTGATATAATGTCAAGGAGGATTATTTTAAGGCTAAGCCTAGCCCAGCCTGTCACTCACTGCTGCTGAGACACTCGTTCATGCCTTCATTACATCCATACTCGACTACTGCAATAGCCTACTATACGGCGTCACCACCAAGGTTCTCAAGGAACTACAGTACGTACACAATTATTCCGCCCGCCTGCTCACCATAACCCGATCCAGGGACTACATCACACCAGTCCTCCGTGACCTCCACTGGCTCGCAGTCAAGCGGAATTGACTTCAAAATACTAATCACTACCTACAAATCCCTCAACGACCAGGCCCCACGGTACCTCTCTGAACTCATCCAACGCCACGTCCCCTCCCGCTCCCTCAGGTCGGTGACGCCAACCTCCTGGACACCCTCAGGACAAATAAGCGAACCTGGGGTGACAGGGCCTTCTCGGAGGCCCCGCCCCTCACTGTGGAGCTCACTCCCAGCTCACATCAGAGCTGCCACCCTCACCATGTTTAAAACCACTCAAAACCCACCTTTTCAGACTCCCATTCCTTACATAAAATCCCAATCCCCCCCTTTTTGTTTACCTTTCTCTTATAGTTATTTTTGGTACCTTTTTTTAACATGTGGGTCACATTACATCAATCAAATCGGAAACCTTTCATTTTCTCAGATGTTTCAGTTCTCTGCCATGTTTCTCATTTCCATCTCTTCTCTCTCTTTCTCTCACACACACACACACACACACACACACACACACACACACACACACACACACACACACACACACACACACACACACACACACACACACACACACACACACACACACACACACACACACACACACACACCTCCATCTGTCACTACTGTCAAAACATAATTTTCAAGGCAAGGTTCTGTCCACTCAACTTTTCAAGTAAAGGTAAAGAATATTGAAGTTGTACGTATTGCGCTTGAGTTACGCAACTCCCCACGAGACTATATGTCTAGCCTGTCTCATCTAGGGATGTGAGCCGCTAGTCGGCTGGTCCATTAAACGGTGCTGTTGCCACAGGTTCTTGTTTCCATTTCATGAAAAGTATCAGTTTTGGACATAGATTTCCAATAACAATTATTAACTTTGATTTGATAATGTTACCCACTCATTGTCTTGACTGTTGTAAGATACCTTGATTAATTGCTTCAGTACATGCCTATATAACCTGTGAGTATATGTAAAAAGATCTTGAACAACATCCAAGATTCTGTGTAGATGTGGAAAACTGCCGAAAATGGCGATTGAAAAGGTACTGTAGCCCCTCTCGGATTTCCCCATGGCGCAGGGAGGGAGTTGTCTGAGAACGATTCAGGTGGCAATGGCAGGACAGCGATGGCAGGACAAACTATTCATTTGTTGATGCCTCGTTCTTTCAGGTTGATCCGCGGTAATAATCGACCTCATCTCTGAAAAATATTTTCATCGCTCGTTATATCCGCATTCTGTGTGGATGTACTCGTGACACAACAGCAGTTTAAATAGGGGGTCCCCCAGCTAAATTCTGCATATAGGAACCAAATGGACCATTACAGGTCTGTAAGTCAGAGAGTGTACAAATGGAACCAAATGGACCTGTAAAGGTCCATTTGGTTCCATTTGTACACTCTCTGACTTATGTTGGTCCGTGGTCTAATGCATAACAAACTGGGCGTCCTTGACAGAGAAGCACTGGTATATAAGCATAACCATATATAGCCTTATCTAGTCACAAAGAACATGAGAACATGACATTTGATCAACGCAGCCACCCCATTCGGATGCTATCAATGCATTGCATGGGACATTATCACGTTTTATCAGAACATTGAATGGGCGAAGTAGGCGACATACTGACCTACCCGCAATTTATCAGATCATTCATTGTCATTATCAGGACATGCTGACCTACCGACGGAGATGACTTGTATAAGCCAAGGTTTGGTTTCGGTTTTGGACCATGACGGAGGTGCGCAAGCGAACTGGAGCCATGTGAAGCACCACCGAGCGAGCTAACGCGAGCGAGTTGCCATGCTGAACATTGCGATGTTAGCTTGAGCGTACTCCGCCGTCCGAGTTACGTATGTACCGACAGGTACATAATCGTAAATCATGTTGTGGGGACTGCTTTGCCTCCGGTAGGTCAGTAGCTCCTGATTACGCCCAATGAATGGTCTGATAAATCGCGGGTATGTCAGTATGTCGCCCTACTCGCCCATTCAATGGTCTGATAAAACATGATAATGTCCCATTCAATGCATTGATAGCATTCGAAGCCGGTGCCCAGATTGAGCATGTGGTAACAGTTTAGCTTGAGCTGATTGGTCAGCAGGGGACATACATGAGTGTGTATGCCAGGGAGTGACTCCATGCCAGGTTCCCCTCGGTAAAGCAAGGTTATTACAGTTTTCTATTCGTCATCGTCTCCTCCCACTAGACTAGACACTAGAATTGCGCTGTGTGTGTGTGTGTGTGTGTGTGTGTGTGTGTGTGTGTGTGTGTGTGTGTGTGTGTGTGTGTGTGTGTGTGTGTGTGTGTGTGTGTGTGTGTGTGTGTGTGTGTGTATGTGTGTGCGTGCGTGCGTGCGTGCGTGCGTGCGTGCGTGCGTGCGTGCGTGCGTGCGTGCGTGTGTCACAAAACAGCACAATTTTTCTTTTCTACTGCATGTGGCCTACCTGACGAGAGGGAGAAAATTAGAGAGAGAGAGCGAAAGGAAAGGAAGCTATGTCACATTGTTATACGATATGAGCATAAATACAACAGGTTGAAGTGCTATGGAAACAATAGAGCAGAGATGCTCCTCATGTCTGTCAGTGTCAGTCACTGTCCAGTTTAGTTGTTTATCACATATTGCTGTGGAAACTGCAATCGGTCGCAGCTCTGCATATGTGGACTGTCCAGTTATGGTTTGCAACTAGTTGTGTTTCGATTGATTGGTGTGGACTGGGCTTAAAAGAAAAGAAAAGAAAAAGATGTGTTTTTGATAAAATATCTGAAGAGCATGAGATGATGCACTTTGTGTGACATTACATAATATGACATAATATATACGCTGCTGTGCATATTTTCATAAATAAATGTCCTATTTTATGCTTCTGCGTATAACAGTATAACTCTGATTGGAACCATTATTATTATTATATATTTTTTACAAAAAAAACAAGATGCATTAAAAAGCATTCAGCAAGAGCATTTTTTACCTTGTCTGTTAAGTCTGTCAACGGATGTGCGTGAATCACATATTAAACAAAAATGCACTGATTGTCAAATTACATTCAGGCAAGCATCCAATGCGTAGAAATGTCAATTTGTCTGCCAAGGATGTTAGCATTGACTGAACTTAACCCGTTCAGTCCGGGAACGCATCTGTGTCATTTTAGATTTTAGCTATAGCCATCATTTTATACTTTGGCTATTCAAAAATAGCAGATCTACAAGCTCATAGCAGCGGCACCGAGTGCCGCTGCTATGAGCTTGTAAACTGCTATTTATTTATTTTTATCGTGAAAATGTGTGCACATCTTTGAATATGTATTTTTTTCCCCCACTATGTCCGCGCTATGAGCTTGTAGATCTGCTATTTTTGCAAAATCATATTTTTTTTTGCAAATCTATGAATATATATATATTTTTAAGCCAGCATTTGTGACTCAAATCTTTGCTTTCTGGGGGGTTCCTGGAACAAAATATTTTGAGATGGGCGTCACCAAATACATGTTGATGTAGATGCGTTCCTGGATTGAACGGGTTAAAGATTGACCTTCACTGGATGTAATGTGAAGATCATTCTTTAAGTTCAGGGAATGCTTGGCAGAAATTAATGGTCATTTCTCCACATTATTGTTATGGGACAGATGATGTTGCCAGATTGAAGCACAGGTTTGGAACACAGAGCGTATATCTGTCAAGAGAGACAGAACCATTCACCTCTTAACACATTGACTACCATGTAGTATATTATTACCACGTAATATTATGTCACTATAAGGTCCATGTATTTTTTTAACACTTCAGTTAATGGTATGTAAAGCAAATAAAACATATACGCATTCCTAGAACTTGAATGGTGCTCTCTGTCTTTACTATTTTAACTAGATAGCGAGCGGTTTGATGCATCCAGGCTATTGGAAAGCAATGTATTTTTATCCACAGAGGGGGACATTTTAATTTAACCAGGTGTTAAGGCCGGGAGCGCATCTTGTGTCATTTTTTTATTTCTTTGGCTATTCAAAAATAGCATATCTACAAGCTCATAGCGTGGCACTCGGTGCCGCGCTATGAGCTTGTAGATCTGCTATTTATTTTGTTTTATCGTGAAAATTTGTGCACATCTTTGAATATATGTCTTTTTTTCCCCCCGCTATTTCCATCCCACCAACATGAATGTGGACGAGAGGTCCTGCCGTCTCATGTCCTGTTTGTCGTCCATGGTTGGATCGTGTCTTTTCATTAAAACAAGTGTTTGTTTTGTTTGTTCTGTCTGGTTGAGTTTTCAATCCTTTCTTAACCCATTCAATCCAGGAACGCATACTGTGTCATTTTAGATTTTTGTTGTTGTTGATATAACCATTATTGTATACTTGGGCTATTCAAAAATAGCAGATCTACAAGCTTGTAGCGCGGCACCGAGTGCCGCACTATGAGCTTGCAGATCTGCTTGTAGATCTGCATTTATGCAAATCTTTCAATATATATGTTTTTTTTTACATTTTTAACTCAAATCTTTGCTTTTGGGGATTCAGGGGAACAGTTAAAAAAAAGTGGAAAAAAACATATGTCACTATAATATCATAACCTTTTCCATGTCAAGGACCACTCAAAATGATATGTATTTAGCCGCAGACCCCCATCTCAAAATATTTTTTTCCAGGGACCCCCATGCAGAAGCAAAGATTTTACTTAAAAACGTATATTATATTCAAAGATTTGCACACATTTTCACGATTTATTTAAAACAAATATCAGATCTACAAGCTCACAGCGCAGCTCCCGGTGCCGTGCTATGAGCTTGTAGATCTGCTATTTTTTGAATAGCCAAAGAAATCTAAAAATGACACCGATGCATTCCCGGTCTTAATGGATTAAACAGAGCCTAGTGAGACTATATGAATAATAGCCTGTCAGAAGGAGATAGACGGCACTTGGTTTGATCTGGTGTTCATCTCAAGTTGACGGAGCCGCTTATCGGCTGCTTAACGGCTTTAAATCATCTCATCTGGATGACAGTCTCAAGCTGACGTCCTGACGGCAGAGCTGTCAATATGATTGATTTTCAAGGCATTTTTTTTTGTTTTTTGTTTGCGGAGGAGGTTCAGATTAGCGGTTCAGTTTTGGCGGAACTCAAGCTGAATTGAGCGTATTTGTTATGATGGTAAAAATGGCTGAAGATGTTGCTATAATGTTTCCTCCTTAGTGAATAGAGCAGTGGTGGAAAAAGTACTCAAATGTTTTTCTTAAGTAAAAGTATCAATACTGCAATGTAGAAATACTAATACTAAAGTCCGGTATGAAAAATTGACTTGAGTAAAAGTACAAAAGTATTGGTGTCAAAAGTAGAAAGTACTCATTATACAGAATGTCCTGTTTCACAAGTTTTCAAATGTGTACAAATATTTTGAAAATAGCAGATCTACAAGCTCACAATGCGTCACACTGTGACGCATTATGAGCTTGTAGATTTGCTATTTTCAAATGGACGAAATGTTTATAGGGCTTAAGTGGTTACTGTATGTTTTGTGATAATAATCCAAATCTGCAAAGTAACTAGTAACTACATTTTTCAAATAATTGTAGTGGCATAAAAGTACAATATTTTCCTCTGAGATGTAGTGGAGTAGAAGTAAATGTATTGAAAATTGGAAATACTCCAGTAAAGTAAAAATACCTCAAAATTGTACTTACGTGCAATACTTGAGTAAATGTACTTAGTTACTTTACCCCATTGGTATGTACGTGTGTGATAGCATTTGCATGCTTAGAGGATAGGGGTGGATGATAATATGAACCGTTATGTACACACACTCCACACACACGCATAATGAGACCCTCATTATGACTACAAACATCGAGGGGCATGGGATGAATGGTGATGAGAAACACACACGTATACACGCACAAGCACACACACACACACACACACACACACACACACACACGCGCGCGCGCGCACGCACACTGGCACACGCGCGTACGCACAAGCTCATCACTGTGCTGACAAATCTGTCAAAGGACCAATTTGTTCAGCCCCCACCTAGACAGATGTAATTGAGTCGTTGCTCTCATATCCGGCCGCACACAACACACACACACACACACACACACACACACACACACACACACACACACACACACACACACACACACACACACACACACACACACACACACACACACACTGTGGCAGCACAGGTGATGTGCCATGTGTCTATCTCTGAATCACATCCCTCAGTGTTTTTTTGCGCCAGAAACCAATATTGATTTAGAAGACTCCCGTGGATATACTGTGCGTGCGTGCACGCGCGCGTGGGTGTGACGTGTGTGGGTGTGTGTACAAAGAATATGTTTGTGTAGCGAACATCATCAGTGCTGAGAAGTGATGATGTGTGCTAAGCAAACATACTCTTTGCACACACACACACACACACACACACACACACACACACACACACACACACACACACACACACACACACACACACACACACACACACACACACACAGTTTGAAGATACAATGGGTTTGTATAGGAAGGGGGCGTGTCAGTTAAAATAACACATAACATTTAATTAACATTTCCAAATAGAAATATTGTCGGGGACTCTTGGGACCGAAACGTACAAAAAGACAATGGGCCTGATTCACTAAGCTGGTCGTAAATAACATATAAATAAAGTTACTAAAGGAGCTAGGGTGTATTTTCTCTAAGCAGAAATTGACGTGCAATTCACAATGGGTGTGTAAATCCCTGAAATGTGCGGATTACAGGTGTATGTCATGATGAATCCGGACGGCTGCCAGCTGGTCGTAAATTCTCAAGCACGTTGTTGAGAAGTTCATTTGCATTGTTCCACTCCCCTTTTCACACCATAAAAGGCAACAGGAAATGAAATAGCCAACTTCAACTTCACCGTGCTGAACAGTGTTGCCATGTCCGCTTATTATAAGCGACTTTGGGCTTGTTTTTCTGTGGAGTTGCTTGCAAATATTGGTAGTTGTGGTTTGTGTTTTTTTGGGCTCGTTTCTAACGTGTAGTTGCTTATTTGGGCTTGTTTCTATAGTTGCTTATTTGGGCTTGCTTTATTTTAACCAGTAGTTCTCAAAAAATGTCATAACATGGACCCCCTCAAATTCATATGTATTTGTCCCTAACCCCCATCTGAAAATGTGTTGTGCCAGGGAGCCCCGTCCCAGATTTGTGTTGTTAGAATGTTTCAAAATAAATTCTAAATATTCCACATTTTATTTCAAGATTTTTTGAAAATAGCAGATCTACAAGCTCACAACGCGAGGCGTTGTGAGCTTGCAGATCTGCTATTTTAATGTATACAGTATATAGGTTTAAGTTGGTCATAATGTCCTCGTGCCCTAGTTGCTTCTTTTGGAAGCACTGTAAGCTTTTACATCTACAATTTTTGGAATTGCCAACATTTAAATGGATAAATTGATTAAAATGTATTACATTATTACTTACTTAAACCTCTTCGTCCCAAGTGGGACATACAGTAAGGCTTCGACGATCTGCCTCCATCGGGACCTGTCTTGTGCTGCATGTTGTGCCTCGCCCCATGTAAGGTTCATCTCCTTAAGCTTAGCTGTCACAGTTCGTCACCAGGTGGTTTTGGGTCGACCTCGACTCCTTTTCCCTGCTGGGGTTCATCTCAGTGCAACCTGGCCCAGTGCTACTTCCTATTGAAGTAGCACTGGGCAGATGGTGGCTTGATTCTTACATGGCAGCCATCAACGGTCCCAACCACCACGTTCGATGCTGGACCTCCTGCCAGCTGCCTGAAGCCAGCACCAATTTCTTGAAAGGGATATTTAGTCACGACTCAAAAAAAAAGTTCCCTGACCCCAACATGGGTCCCGGCCCACTGTTTATGGAAACACTCTAATGCATGTCAAGTACTTGAATTGAAAATGGTTGACAATCTATGCTCTGACCTATACAGTAACAGTATAACTGCAGGGTCTGTCTTCATAGATAGACTATCATACGAATACCAGGAACGATAAATAAAGCACCACAGTTTGAACTGTGACAAGACACTTCTACAGAACTCCAGGTGGTCAATGAACTTTCTGGTTGAAGCCACACACACACAAAACAGAGGAATCACAAGATCTGCTGCTCTTTGTCCTCTGGACTGAGGTTCGACCAGCTATACAACAACATATGTTCTTCTGAAGAAGGTCTACACTACAATACATTCTCCTCTGAAGAAGGTGATTATGGTTTATGTTATTTATTTTATTTTGTTTTGACTTCAATCCCGCCTATTACAGCCTAGTCCAGCCTATTACAGCCTAGTCCAGCCCACAGACTCATGTAAAAACTATTGCCCGTGTACACAGTGGTTAGTCTCAAGTGTGAGGAGCCACAGGGCTGACAAGAGCCTAGTCCAGCCTAATAGAGCCTAGTACAGCCTAGCACAGCCTGGTCTAGCCTATTCAGGCCCGTTCCAGCTTAGTATAGCCTAGTACAGCCATCTAATTGGCCCCCCTCTCCTAGTCTATTCCCCCACTAGGCTGGACTAGGCTAGACTTGGCTGTACTAAACTCTAGTAATAGAGCCTAGTACAGCCTAGCAGAGCTAGTACACCCTGGTCTAGCCTATTCAAGCCCGATCCAGCTTAGTATAGCCTACTACAGCCCTCTAACTAGCCCCCCTCTCCTAGTCTATTCCCCCACTAGGCTGGACTAGGCTAGACTTGGCTGTACTGTACTGGGCTCTAATAGGCTGGACTAGGCTCTAGTAGGCTGGGCTAGGCTGTACTAGGCTCTAGTAGGCTGTACGAGACAGTACTTTACTGTAAGCCTAGAAATGTTAATTTAAAACGATTGGTCGTGCACACAGACTCATGTAAAAACTATTGCCTGTGTACACAGTGGTTAGTCTCAAGTGTGAGGAGCCACAGGGCTGACAAGAGCCTAGTCCAGCCTAATAGAGCCTAGTGCAGCCTAGCACAGCCTAGTACACCCTGGTCTAGCCTATTCAAGCCCGATCCAGCTTAGTATAGCCAAGTACAGCCCTCTAACTAGCCCCCCTCTCCTAGTCTATTCCCCCACTAGGCTGGACTAGGCTAGACTTGGCTGTACTAAACTGTACTGGGCTTTAATAGGCTGGACTAGGCTCTAGTAGGCTGGGCTAGGCTCTACTAGGCTCTAGTAGGCTGTACGAGACAGTTCTTTTCGAAACGTTAATGTAAAACTATTGGTCGTGAACACACACTCATGTAAAAACTATTGCCCGTGTACACAGTGGTTAGTCTCAAGTGTGAGGAGCCACAGGGCTGACAAGAGCCTAGTCCAGCCTAATAGAGCCTAGTACAGCCTAGCACAGTCTAGTACACCCTGGTCTAGCCTATTCAAGCCCGATCCAGCTTAGTTTAGCCTACTACAGCCCTCTAACTAGCCCCCATCTCCTAGTCTATTCCCCCACTAGGCTGGACTAGGCTAGACTTGGGTGTACTAAACTCTACTGGGCTCTAATAGGCTGTACTAGGCTAATTAGTATGTGCTAGGCTGTCCTAGGCTCTAGTAGGCTGTACGAGACAGTATTGTACTATAAGCCTAGAAACGTTAATGTAAAACTATTGGTCGTGCACACAGACTCATGTAAAAACTATTGCCTGTGTACAGAGGTTAGTCTCAAGTGTGAGGAGCCACAGGGCTGACAAGAGCCTAGTCCAGCCTAATAGAGCCTAGTACAGCCTAGTACACCCTGGTCTAGCCTAATCAAGCCCGATCCAGCTTAGTATAGCCTAGTACAGCCATCTAACTAGCCCCCCTCTCTTAGTCTATTCCCCCACTAGACTGGACTAGGCTAGACTTGGCTGTACTAAACTCTACTGGGCTCTAATAGGCTGTACTAGGCTCTAGTAGGCTGTGCTAGGCTGTCCTAGGCTCTTGTAGGCTGTACAAGGCAGAGCTGTACTATGGTCTACTAAGGTTCATGCAAAACTATTGCTTGTGTACACAGTGGTTAGTCCCTATGGGTTGAGGATCTACAGGGCTGACAAGAGCCTAGTACAGCCTAATAGAGCCTATTAGAGTCTAGTACAGCCTAGTACAGCGTAATCTATCCTAGTCCAGCCTTATCAGTCCTAGCATAGCCTGGTACCCCCTCCCCTATTCTGTTCTCCCACTAGGCTGGACTAGGCTAAACCTGGGTGTACTAGGCTTTACTGTACTAGGCTCTAATAGTCTGTTTTCAGCTCTAGCAGGCTTTGCTAGGCTGTACTGGGCTTTATTAGGCTATATAAAGGCAGTACTTTACTTTGGCCTACAAAGGTTCATGCAAAACTATTGGTCGTGCACACACAAACTATTGCCCGAGTACACAATGGTTAATCCCAAGTAACTGGGAAACGATAAGGACTTAGGGTCTAATTTTTGGATTTGTTGTACAGCTGGTCGAGACGCACAGGTGTCATCGGCGTGTATGTGCACTGTGAATTAAGTTTTGTCAGAACAACTGAGTGGATTACACAACTTTTACCATGCTCTTATTTGAAGGGGGAAAAAGCTTGGTAAGGGAAAATAATCTAACTTTTGAGCTGCTATAATCGTTGCCTCTCCATGTTATTCCTGCGTGAGGAACACGTGCCTTCAAAGAGCAGCGCAAGTTGACTCGTTAACATTCCATTCAATCAAGGTCTTTTGTTCTCACAGCTGAGACCACTAACGGCCCTAAGGCTCGCTGCAGCGAGGGGGAGGAGGGAGCATCCTCACAGCCTCCTGGACACACAGCAAGGCAATGCAAACTGCAACTCTTTCTGTTAGACGTAGTATCAATTTACTATTTTTAAAAGTATTTCGCCGGCCGCCATGGACCTTTCCGCGGGCCGCTAAAAGCCTGCGGCCCGCCACTTTGACATCACTGTACTAGGCTGTACCAGACTCTAATAGGCTCTATTAGGCTGTACTAGTCCCTTGTCAGCCCTGTTGATACTCAGACCATTGGGATTAACCACTGTGTACACGGGCAATAGTTTGTGTGCACGACCAATAGTTTTGCATGAACATTTGTAGGCCAAAGTAAAGTACTGCCTTCTATAGCCTAATAGAGCCCAGTACAGCCTAGCAAAGCCTGCTAGAGCTGAAAACAGACTATTAGAGCCCAGCAGAGTTAGTACAGTAAAGCCTAGTACACCCAGGTCTAGCCTAGTCCAGCCTGGTGGGAGAACAGAATAGGGGAGGGGGTACCAGGCTATGCTAGGACTGATAAGGCTGGACTAGGATAGATTAGGCTGTACTAGGCTGTACTAGACTCTAATAGGCTCTATTAGGCTGTACTAGTCCCTTGTCAGCCCTGTAGATACTCAGACCATTGGGATAAACCACTGTGTACACGGGCAATAGTTTGTGTGTGCACGTCGCTGCACGACCAATAGTTTTGCATGAACATGTGTAGGCTAAAGTAAAGTACTGCCTTCTAAAGCCTAATAGAGCCCAGTACAGCCTAGCAAAGCCTGCTAGAGCTGAAAACAGACTATTAGAGCCCAGCAGAGTCTAGTACAGTAAAGCCTAGTACACCCAGGTCGCGTGTGCGTGCGTGTGCGTGTGTGTGTGTGTGTCTGTGTGTGTGTGTGTGGAACACAATAGACGGATACAGTATGTCGCTGGGGCCCTGTGTCTTGCCTTCAGAGTGTGTAGGAGCTCTGTGTTTGCATGTGTTTCCAACGGGCAGCAGACAGCATTTGTCACAGTGTGAATGTTGTGTGAAATTGAATTATGGAAATGAAGACAAACTGCAATGGTAGCCAATTCTGTCCACCGTAACAGGAATAAAAGGACCATTCACACCCCATTCTCTCTCAGTCAGACTCTGGAACTGTGTGTGTGTGTGTGTGTGTGTGTGTGTGTGTGTGTGTGTGTGTGTGTGTGTGTGTGTGTGTGTGTGTGTGTGTGTGTGTGTGTGTGTGTGTGTGTGTGTGTGTGTTCAAACAGAGGGAAAGAGGTGATAGTGTACATGCACTGCTGGTCTGTGTGTGTGTGTGTGTGTGTGTGTGTGTGTGTGTGTGTGTGTGTGTGTGTACTTGAACTTGTACTTGTACTTGTACTATTATACTTGTGAGGACCAAATCTCACCACAAGATAGTAGAAAGTTGAGAAATAAAAATTGTGAGGACAATTGTCCTGGTCCCTAGGGTTTTCGTGGCCCTAAGCTAGGGTGACCATACGTCCTCTTTTACCCGGACATGTCCTCTTTTGGGGTGCTGTCCGGCCTGTCCGGGGGGGTTCATAAAATCCTTCAAATGTCCGGTGTTTTGGGATTTTCTTTTTTTCTTACAATGAAAGCGCTAACTATGGTACTTCCGTAACCCCGGTTTTGTAAATTGCGAACGAGTTGTTCACATTGTTAGTGTTGCCATGTCCGAATATTTACCGTAACTACCGGCACACGTGACCAAACACACACACACACACACACACACACACACACACACACACACACACACACACAGACACACTGAACAGCATACATCGTGCTCAGCGCTGCCTGTCATTCATTGCTCCCCGACTGAGAAAAGTTACACAGACAGAGGCGGAGAAAATGCCGAAACGCAAATGCAACTTCACAGATGAAATGCGCAAAAAGTACCCGTGTTTTCGTCTGAGTCGTGACAAATGTGAAGCAGAGTGTACTGTTTGCAAAGCAGGAACATATGTCTCCATGGCAAATAAAGGTTCGTCAGACCTGCAAGCCCATATTGCCACTTCAAAGCACAAGAAAGCTGTGCAAGGCGAGACTTCTTCTGCCAAATTGACCGACTATAATAATGTATAATAATGGGGTACCTTACTTGTTCTAAGACAAGTCTAAGACTTGAGAGAGAGGTTATTTTATTTTGTTAAAAAGCTGAATGTTCATACAGAGCTTAACATGAAATATTATAGAGCATATTTGTATGAGTGATTATTTTGTTATCTACCTCTCTTTTCTTTTTGTTTAAATGTTGAGGCATTATTTATATTTTTTACATTAGCTATAGGAGACATTATTTTGAAGAATGAGCTATAACATTGAAGAACAGGCTACTTCTCTATTTTCTTTTGTTTATAATTAACAGGTTTTGAGGCATTTTTTTTACATTTTTACATTATAGACATGAGAGGTTATTTTGAATAATGGGGTACCTCACTTGTTCTAAGATAAGACTTGTTGAGAGAGAGATGTTATTTTATTTTGTTAAAAAGCTGAATTATTAAGCTGTGATTATTTTGTTATCTGAAACAAACAGAGGAGACATGCTTTAAATAAATAAATATATTATTTATAAAGCAATATTTTCAGTACCTCAAAGAGGCCCAGAATTAACCGAATTAACCGAATTAAGGTAGCCTACCAAAAAAAAAACCCAAAAGTTACAAATCCGGGGGATTTCGTCATGAGATATTTCTTATTTTTATTGAATGTTAAAATAATAACACTAGTTGTTGGATAGGAGATACATGACATAATTACAATATGAAAGTAAACTAGAAAATGTGCTCCTCAGAGCACAAGTCTCCGCCAGCAGACCCGTGCTATTTTAATTCTCAGAGGGGGACACACGCGCACGGACGGGTGATTTGTACTGGAAGGTACTGTTCCAATCAAGACTGATTGATCCTGTCTTACCTCACTTCAGAAAACATAAATGGCTTTTTGAAGTGACACACCTACTGTATTTATAGGATTTTATTTCGTCATGCGTCCCTCTAGCCAATCAAAGGCATTGGTGTCAACATATTGACACGTGTCACGTGGAGCTTGACCAATGTTACCTTGGCTAGGAGGGAGGTGAACACACAGCGGGACGAAGCGAAAACATACTCTCCGCCTCCGGCGGAGACAATAACATTTTTTTAAAAACTTGGCCCTAAGCAACCGCTTATATTGCTTATAGCAGCGGCCGGCCCTGCCTGGTCCTCACAACATAAATGGTTGTTTTGTGAATTACAAAAAAAATAATTGGGAGTTTTTAGCCTACAATTAGGGAAATATTCAGGTTAGGATTAGGATCAGACACTTTGACGTCGGTTAGGTTTAGGGGTTTAGGGGTTAGGGGTTATAGAGTTATATGCCTGATATAGCAGGGTGTCATGCAAGCTCTGATGTGTGGTGAGCTAATAGATCTGCAATTGTTTCGGCATTTATAGGCTTACGGTTAACCCATTAAGTCCTGAAGCCGATTTTACAAATGTCTTCTAAATCCTTTTTCTTTGTTTTAAACTTGTGTTACTATGTCAGTGGTTCTCAATACACATATGCCGACGACTCAGCCATTGGATTTGGTGACAAAGCTTTTAGTGTGGTTGAGAATGCCCATGGAAAAGATCTCTCACTACTGAGCGGGTACTTCCACAAATGGCACCTCAAGCTAAGCCTGCCCAAGACAGTATGCTCTGTGTTCCATCTTGCCAATAGATGTGCCAATACCATGCTGAACATTACACTCGATGGCACCAATGTCAGGCATGACCCCAACCCCAAATACCTTGGTGTCACACTTGACCGTAGCCTTACTTTCAAGCCACACATCCAACAAGTTGCTGCCAAGACCGCTGCCCGTGTAAACCTCCTGAAGAGACTGGCTGGCACTGGGTGGGGTGCATACTTCACCACCCTGCGCACCTCTACCCTTGCCCTGGCATACTGCATGGAGTCACAGCAGCCATACAGCCTCTATTGATGTTGTGCTGAACACCGCCATGAGGCTAATTAGTGGTGCCTTACCATCAACCCCTGTCGAGTTCCTCCCCATACTGTCTGGCATTCCACCTCCAGAGCTCCGTCGAAACTTCCTGACCTTGAAGCTGGCCTGCAAGAGTGCAGATGAGCCAACAAGCCTGATTCCCCCGCCTGCTGAATATGGCCACCAGAGACTCAAACTCAAACACTTCTCCACCAAAGCTAGGAGACTCCTTACCACAAGCCCTCCACACCCTGGATGGATCCTTGACTGCTGGAACAAGCAATGGTCCAAGTCAACATCCACGTTGAGGAAGTTCATCAACTCTCCTTCAACCAACCCACCTGGGTGTGACCTACCACGGAATGCCTGGGTCAACCTCAACAGACTTCGGTCTGGAGTAGCAAAGACCCAAATCTACCTGCATATGATTGGAGTGTCTGTCACTGATCTCTGTGAATGCGGAAAACCACAGACTGTTGAACATATTATTGATGAATGCCCAATCTTCAAATCACCACATGGAGTCAGCGGCCTCATTGAACTGGATGATGATACCACTTCTTGGCTGATGTCCCAATTGCCTGTGTAGCCCTACACGAACGAACGAGTGGTTCTCAAACTTTTTCATGTCAAGGACCCCCAAAATGATATGTATTTGGCCGCGGACTCCCATCTCAAAATATTTTGTTCCAGGGACCCCCAGAAGCAAAGAATAGAGTTAAAAATGTTCGCTTTAAAAGATTTGCACATATTTTCAAGATTATAGAAAGAAATAGCAGATATACAAGCTCATAGCGCGGGACTCGTGCCACGCTATGAGCTTGTATATCTGCTATTTTTGAATAGCCCAAATTGTAAAATAATGCTTTTTAGCTCAAATAAAAAAATGGCACAGATGCGTTCCAGGTCTTAATGGGTTAAAAATATTTAAAAAAAAAAGTAAAAATGCCGTTCATGGCATTGAAGATACGGTCGACCACATCACTGGTTTCAGTTGGTTCAGCTCGGCGAACCAACTTTTCGTGGGAGATATGTAGTAGAGCGAAAACATGAGGGGGACCTGGGTCACATGCTCAGCAGAGAAGGGTCGCCACTGTAGAATAATCCATTATTATGATGTAACGGTGGCGTTTGTATTGGCATGTTACCTGCACATGTGGCCCTCTAGTGCCTTCCTGTATCTTATTTTCAGAATGTTTCAGGATATTCAGCCATAATAAGTACAAATATATGCAATTCTAAGAAGCTACCAGGGGACTTTGCACATGCCACATGAGAGTGTTGAGAGAGTTGATTGATTAGATCAGATAAGGACAGTAGCCACTCTTAAAAAACAGTGCTGGAGCCTGAGTTGCGTCATCTGAGACAGTACCAAGTGAACAGATTCTGCTGATTAACAAGATTAATCAACAGAATGTTACACCCACATGGGTAGACCAAACCCACAATAAATAGGGTGGATGCTCACTGATCAGTACGAAGTGTCATGCAGGCATCAGTGTTACTAGTTGACAGGGTGGGTTTGCTGCGTTAGTCATTTTCCATTGCGAGCTCCGAGCGACTGACAAACCTGACGCTGTCGGTGCTCTCAGCACAATGTCCAGCCGAGGAGGAAAGAAGAAGTCGACTAAGACCTCCAAGTCCACCAAGGCGGGGGTCATCTTCCCTGTGGGACGGATGCTCCGCTACATCAAGAGGGGCCTGCCCAAGTATCGCATCGGGGTGGGGGCTCCTGTCTACATGGCCGCTGTCCTCGAATACCTCACCGCCGAAATCCTGGAGTTGGCGGGTAGCGCAGCAAGGGACAACAAGAAGGGCCGGGTCACCCCGCGACACATTCTGCTGGCAATCGCCAACGATGAGGAGCTCAATCAGTTGCTGAAGGGCGTGACCATCGCAGCGGGTGGCGTCCTGCCCAACATTCACCCAGAGCTGCTGGCGAAGAAGAGAGGTGCCACGGGCAAGCTGGAGACGCCCGTCTCACCCGCTCCCGAGAAGAAACCCAAGACGGGCAAGAAGCCAGTGACAAAGAAGCTGAGTGGAAAGAAGACAGGAGGAAGGGCAAAGAAGCAGCGTGAGGTGAGCAAATCGGCTTCAGCAGACAGCACCACAGAGGGCAGTCCAGGAGATGGTTTCACCTAGTGAGGATAGGTAAGACCCGATTTTTGAAAAATGTGGACACGGCTCACAAAAGCGCCAATGTTTTTCTACATGCTCTCCATCACCATAGGTTTCATTTTGGAAGGGTAGCCACGTCATCAAGATGGCAGAAGGCGGCCATCTTGGATTGCAAAGATGGCCACCATGTAATATCTATAAGTGCCAATATCTCGGCTTCCAAGCCACTTAGAATGTCAATCTTGGTGTCTAAATATACATTTTATGGGACAAGGAATGCAATAAAACTATAGGGAATATCAATACGTGACTAATTCTGCCATTATTAGATCATTTGGTTGATTCTGGCCATATATGTACACAATTGTATTAAAATGTATGTGTCGGCTAGATTATGCACAACATATTGGTATGAATTTTTATCAAACTTTGACAGATCTGACTATTGAGCAGGAGTATGTTTTTAGAAAAAGGAAATAAACAACACCACCATGAAGAAGGAATGGCTACACAAAGGACGTTCAAAGAGCAAACACTAGCACTTGTGCACACCATCAGTGGGATGGGCAATCCGTTCCTAGATGATAGCCACGAGCTTCTAATGTTGGACACACGAAATGTGATTGATGAGTCAGTGGTTAACACAGTCCGCACTGTGGAATCAGTGGGCAGAGAACAGTACGACAAGTACCATAAGACAGTGATCATGGACCGCACACACTCCATTCATGAGCCCATCAAAAAGAACTCACTGCCTCTCTTCAGATGCCCAACACTCAAGATCAAGACCAAGCAGGCAGGGCAGATCTCAATGTTGAAGGATGATGTGGCACTCTTCTCCCGGTTATATATAGCCACGCAACACAGAGAGGGGAACATGAGCACCTTCTTTAAACATGAAAACCATCCATACCCTCCCTCTCTATCTGACAGAGGGAAACTACGGCTGGGAAAGAAGTCAGATCTGCTAAATATTCTGACACAGAAGACACAAGAAGAACCTCCAGCTACGTTTGATGTCAAAGTACTCGATGGAGCTGCTGTGGTGCACTTCCTGTCCACTACCAACATTACCACATTTGACGAATATGCCAGTTGTGTCTTTGTTCCCCACATCATGAAACACCTGGATATCTCCAAAAGAGTTGATGTGGTCTGGGATACGTACATCACCAGCAGCATAAAAGAGTCAACAAGGGAGAAGCGAGGCAAAGGGATACGACGGAAGGTGGCTGGTCAGAACAAGCTGCCGGGGAATTGGTCAGATTTCCTGCATGATCCTACAAACAAGCAGGAACTCTTTGCCTTTCTCTCTGGGAAGATTGCATCCACTGCCTGGCCAGAGGGCAAGCTGGTCTTCATCACATATGGCATCACAGTGGTCGGCACAGACACCAGCCACTCGATGCTGCCATGTAACCATGAAGAGGCCGACACCAGGATAGTGTTTTACCTGCTTGATACGCACTGTGGATACGGATGTTGTCGTTATCCTCATCGGCAAGTTCCATGCCCTGCTCGCCAAGTATCCAGCTGCAGACATCTGGGTTGCTTTTGGCACTGGCAAGAACTACACCTATGTTCATATAAACACGATCTGCCATGCTCTGGGCAAAGACAAGTCCACAGCACTTCCCGTCTTCCACTGTTACACAGGCTGTGACACAACATCAGCATTCAGCGGGAAAGGGAAGAAGTCAGCATGGGTGGCGTGGAAGTCCTACCCTGAGGTCACCCAGGCCTTCAACTACATGGCAGAAAATCCATACACTTCTGTGACCATAGATGCCCAACACTTTCAGCTTCTTGAGCGTTTCACAGTCATCATGTATGATAAGACAAGTGATATGGAATCTGTCAATGAAGCACGACGAGAGTTGTTCTGCCAGAAGAACAAAACGATGGAACACATTCCACCAACGCAAGATTCACTGCTGCAGCACGTGAAGCGAGTTGCCTACCAGTCTGGGATCTGGGCCACATCTGAACTGGCCCAGCAGCCGACACCCAGTCCAGAAGGATGGGGATGGACATTGGATGACAACAACCAGGTCTGGCTTCCTGTGTGGAGCATTCTACCGATGGCGTCAAAAGCCTGCAATGAACTGGTCAAGTGCGGTTGTAAAAGACCTTGTGGTGCAAGGTGCTCATGCAAGAAGGCACACTGGAATTGCACAGATCTTTGCAGTTGTCAATGTGACAAATAATTTGAATGTTGTTATCCTGGAAAGTGAAGCTAATAATTTTCAATTCTCTTCATGCTCCATTTTTCAATGTGTCTGAAAATTATGTACATACATTGACAGAATCAACCAAATTATCTAATCTTGGCAGAATTAGTCACTTATTGATATTCCCTATAGTTTTATTGCATTCCTTGTCCCAGAAAATGTATATTTTGACACCAAGATTGACCTTCTAAGTGGCTTGGAAGCCGAGATATTGGCAATTATAGATATTACATGGTGGCCATCTTTGCAATCCAAGATGGCCGCCTTCTGCCATCTTGATGACGTGGCTACCCTTCCAAAATGAAACCTATGGTGATGGAGAGCATGTAGAAAAAATTTGGCGCTTTTGTGAGCCGTGTCCAAATTTTTTTGTTAACAGCCCTCACTAACCGTGCTCTCCAGCAAGAGTCTCTTCCTGGGACAAAAGTTGCAAGTTGTGCAAGCCGACATTTCCATCGTGGATAGCGACGCTGTCGTTCACCCGACCAACTCCTCCCTCTATACAGGTGGTGAAGTAGGTAATGCTCTGGAGATGAAAGGAGGTAAGGAGTTTGTTGAAGCCGTCCAGGAGCTGAAGAAGAAACATGGCCCTCTAGAGGTAGCTGGTGCTGTGCTGTCCGCTGGCTTCGGTCTACCTGCTAAGTACGTCATCCACTGCAACAGTCCAGGTTGGGGCTCTGACAAGTGTGAAGAGCTTCTAGATAAAACGGTGAAGAACTGCTTGGCACTGGCTGACGAAAAGAAGCTCAAATCAGTGGCCTTCCCGTCTATTGGCAGTGGAAGGAATGGCTTCCCCAAGCAGACCGCTGCACAGCTCATCCTGAAGGCCATCTCTACCTACTTCGTGGCCACCATGTCCTCCACCATCAAGACGGTGTACTTTGTGCTGTTCGACAGTGAAAGCATAGGGATCTATGTGCAGGAAATGGCCACGCTGGAGTCGAGCTAAAATAACTACTGTTGTTGCCCTCCTGTTCACTCCCAAATGCCCCCTCGTCGTTTTCTTAGATTTTTATTTTTACCAGAAAATGGGAAAGATATTTTTGTTTAAAGAGTGTTTTGTTTAAAAAAACAAGATGAAGAAAAGAAAAGGCCGGGATATTGATTTGCATTATGTTTTTATTTTCTCCTATAATCCTTTCTGGATTTATTTTCCTCTGTGGTGTTTAATGTACTGTAGAAATGCACTGCTGCTCCTTCAGCTTTCATACAAACGTAGTTCCACAAAAGAGATCCAAGCTGTCTTTTAAAGTTTAAGGATAAACTTCTAATGCAGCGACTCCCAACCCGTGAAGATATTGATAGTGGGCCCCCAAATAATCGGCAAAACACTTAAGACTTTATTGATAACATAGCATTAATAATAATACAAATTATAATGTTAAAAAAAAAGTCATGGTATTCTTTTTCTTTAAACTAGAAGGAATACGAGCACAAACTCCACGCACAAAAACAATATCAATAACTTGCACTTGGGTGCACAGCTCCAAATGTATATCATGTACGGAATGATAGCCAGCAGATAGCCTATGTCCATTTCAGGAACTTCTCATTTTATTAATCAAGCAGGCAACGTGACAAAGCCTTCCTCAGCGTAGTCATACTGTAAGTGATACAATTCAGCTGTGTCATGACTCAGCTGAACAGAACGCGAGTTCTGGCTATCATTCCTTACATCGTTCTTCTCTTTAAAATCTTGAAAAATTAGTTTTCAGAACTTAGAAGATTTTCAAGTGGGCCTCGATCCAAAAAGAAGGTTGGGAACCATTGTTGTAATGTTTAGTATGACATACTGTACGACGTAAAGATAGTAAGTCCTTGGTTACAAGGCTTCGGAAGAAGGCCAAACATGAATATGGGTTCACGCACGTGACAAGCGGTATATAAGCTGTAACTATCCTCTTTCTTTTGAACTCCAAAATGCAAGAAATATTCTGACCTTTGTTTTACTTAGAGTGTACTTTCTGGTTATCAGTTCTTGCTTTATTGGAACATCTCTCGTGTTGATGGTGCTGTATATAAAAAGGTTTGCCGTTTGATGATACTAATGATAATTGAAAGATAGAGCCTGGTTTATGCCTGGTTGCTTATCGTGTTTCGCACCGGGGATAGCCAATCTACAAGCTCACAATGCGTCGCACTGATCCACTTTGTGAGCTTGTGGATCCGCCCTTTTATGTGCGGGACACTGGCATGCAGCGAAGTGTAAATCAGGCGTAAGGTTTGCGGTTATTTGGTCTTCAGGAGACAGGCATGGAAGGAAAGATGGAACAGATTTATTTTTCGTGCTGTGTGTTGTGAAATCCCGTCGGTTTGTTACCTTTCTTTACAGGAGAGAAGATTTTCGTTGCATTTTTGTGCTGCAGAAACCTTTTATATCCCAAAAGTAATCTTTTTAGAAATAATAAGAAAAAATATAATAAGATTATTTGGACCCTTGTACATAATATGTTCTACTCCTGTTAGCAATGAACACAATTAAAGATTCAAATTGGAGACGATGTTTTTGCAGGACAAAATGGTTTATATCGTGTGTTATAACTAACTATTATAGATGGAGTACTTTCGAAAGTTATAGTAAAATATTTGAACTGTAACATAGAATTTTTATTTAATATTTTGATTTTAACACTGATTACAAGGCACTGGTAATGTAGAACCATTTTTTGAGAAATGCGATTGTTTTGTTGAAGGACGGGTCATCTTCCCTATGCCACTAGATGGCTCTCTCCAATCAGAAATTGAGTCTCCACCTGCGCCATGTTCTGTGCCGGTTTTAACCCATTCAAAGCGGAGGTCTTACCCAGATATTGGTTTGATTTGATTTGGATTTGGGATCACAATGGGCACACACTTGAGACCTGACTGCTTTGCTGCATTTGGACTTTTCAATAATTTTCTTATGACAAATGTAAAATGCTTTCTAAACTAGACGCGTCGCAATTCAGGGCAATTGCAAAGTGTGGTTGCGCCGATGCCGGTCGCGGCCGCCGGGACTCGAGGGATACGCCGGGAGGAATACCGCCGGGAGGAATACCGCCGGGAGGAATACCGTCGGAGGACGCGCAACGTGCGATTCGAATTCGGTGCCGATCGGATCCCGCGTTCGTGACACGTGCCGTTTTGATTTGAGGAAATAGGCCCCTCCCACTAAAGAAATATGCCCCTCCCACAAATGTAACGTCACAATTATATAGTCACGTCACTCCTGAGATCACTTGTGTTTCATTTTGAATGGATTGATCCCCCCAAAATCATGTTTTTGCGTCAAACGGTTACGTTTTGTGCATTTGTGGCACCCCCTATCGGTCAAAGTGGAAATGCTTTTAGGGATTTGTTGAGTAAACCACCCTTGACATGTGATTAAAATTTGGGATTGACTGGACATTTCCTTTGTGATTTTTTACCTTTTTTGTAAAACAGGCCCCTCCCGCTAACTTTGGAAGCCATTTACGGACGAACGGTATAGACTATCAAAATTCCGCTTGGAGATGTTTATCGCATGGGTCCAGAGATCATGTGTACCGATTTTTGTGGGAGGAGGAGCTTAAAGTGTGTTTTGAAGAAAATTCAAAATGGTGGAAAATCTATCATGACGCAAATGGGCGTGGCCTATATGGGGAGTTGCGTCATGACCCAAGGAATCTAGGGGGGGGGGGATTTTTATTCTATGACCTACGGTTCAAGAGTTATAGGCCAAAACGTAAAGGCGGCTGTTATAGCGCCACCATGAGGCCGAATGGTGTAATTATTTGTTTAATAATTTTGAACTAAATTATGAACCTCCCCTCCAAATCTGGTAACTCTAGCTCTTACGGTTTCTGAGAAACTTGAATTTGAGTTTTATCACTTTTCCATTAAAGTGGATGGGGAAATTTAATGCACTAATAAATCAATATCAATTAAACTATTCAACCAATCTCTTAGAAAAATACAAGCGCACGATTCCCGGTCAAGACGGTCATTTTAACATATGGCACTAAATTGGGGAAAAAAAACTGTGGGAGGAGATGTGGTTTGAAATAAAGTTTATCTATAAATAAAGTGTATAGAGTACTATAGTCTGGGCAACCACACTAATAATTGCTACAATCAATGATCAAACACAAGGTCTGTACACAGTCCAATAATTAAATGCCTTTAAAAAACATGAAAAAAATAAAAAATATAAATGCTGCTCATGAATTGCCATCCTAAAATGTTTACGTTCTCACAAGGATAGTACAAACCTGTGTGTGTGTGTGTGTGTGTGTGTGTGTGTGTGTGTGTGTGTGTGTGTGTGTGTGTGTGTGTGTGTGTGTGTGTGTGTGTGTGTGTGTGTGTGTGTGTGTGTGTGTGTGTGTGTGTGTGTGTGTGTGTTTGTGAGTGACAGTGTTTTTGTGCGCGAGCGCGCGTGTTTATTCAAATCTCCGCTGAGTGTTTTCTGTTACACAAAGCCCTATTGAAGGACAAAATGCAGTCTGGGTATTATTATACACACACAAGTAACACCCATTCTTCTCTGTGTTTCTAAAGTCAATACAAGTTCTAATCTAAAGACGTGGCGGTTCGCAACGCTGCTCACAATGTTTTGCAACGGAAGTGTCTTTTACCCAGAACACCTGGTCATTTCCAGTAGGAAACAACAACAATGTGAGCAGCAGGTCCTCGTCTGCCTGACCTACAACCAACCTCACCATGTCACCACAAGTGGTTTAAAGTAACTAAGTACATTTACTCAAGTACTGTACTTAAGTACAATTTTGAGGTACTTTTACTTTATTGGAGTATTTCCAATTGTCTATACTTTTACTTCTACTCCACTACATCTCAGAGGCAAATATTCTTAGTCTTAGTATAGTCTTAGTCCAGTGGTTCTCAAACTTTTTCATGCCAAGGACCCCCAAATTGACACTTATTAGCCCGCGGACCCCCATTTCAAATGATATGCCAGGGACATATCCCCATAAGAGAAGATGTTTCACTGCTAGCTACCAGTGATTCTCAACCATATTAATTTCAAGAGGACCCCAGTTTGACATGTATTAGGGCTACGGACCCCCATTTAATTGCATTTCTATCCCTGGGACCCCAATTTATATTGTAAAATCAATGTTAATGTAACTCTGAGAATGTACAAATGGAACCAAATGTGGTTCCATTTGTACACTCTCAGAGTTACAGACCCACAAGGGTCCATTTGGTTCCTAACTATCCTTCATTTAGCTGGGGACCCCCTAGAACCCCCTGAAGGACCACTGGGGGTCCCCGGACCCCACTTTGAGAACCAATGTCTTAGTCGACTAAACATGAAAATCTTAGTCTTTTAGTCTCTCAGTCTTAGTGTAATCTTAGTCGACTAAATATCAAAATCTTAGTCTTTTAGTCTTAGTCAACAAAATGAAATTAACACTGATGGAAAGGAGCTGAAAATGTTCGGGGGGGTGATCTGTCTGTCTGTCTGTCTGTCTGTCTGTCTGTCTGTCTGCCCGCCCGCCCGCCCGTCCGCCCGCCCGTCCGTCCGCCCGCCTGCATTTGTTTGTTTGTTTGTATGTTTATTTATTTATTTATTTCTGTCTGCTATGTAGCACCTCAATCACACAAAGAACCACAAAAGAACAGATTACGATACAGTACAAGATTTGTTTTGTGTGATACAGATCTGTATGGTAGAGTATGAAGAAAAAAAAACACGTCACATTCAAGGTTTTCTTTATTGTTAACATCTTTGTGTGGCAGCTACTGTAGTACATACGTCCCTACACAAGACGTAGAACAATACACATGACATGTTTTCCTTCAGAGCTTGAAACCGTTTTGAGCTTGTAGATCTGCTATTTTTGGTGAAGAGATTTGGTGTGGACGGGTAAAAAAAGTGGTCCGACTAACATGTGTAACTCAAGTTTGTTTCTTTAACCCATTAAGACCTGAGGCCGATTCTACAAATGTCTTCTAAATCCTAACAGTTTTCTGAAACACTTATGTTGCTACAGTATAATAACAGTGGTTCTTAAACTTTTTCATGTCAAGGACCCCTAAAATTATATGTATTTGGCCGCGGACCCCCGTCTCAAAATGCTTAGTTCCAGGAACCCCCCAGAAGCAAAGATTTGAGTTACAAATGTTTGCTTTAAAAAATATATATATTCCAAGATTTGTACAAATGTTCAGACATTTTCAAAAATAGCCAAATAAATCTTAGAACAACACAGATGCGTTCCCGGTCTTAATGGATTAAGACTAGAGGGTTTAAGTGGGTAATTTTTTTTATATTTTCTTACATTTATAAAGAATGTCCAGAAGCCACACATGCACTGAGCGAAGACGCCTCTGCTAGTCGATCGTGGTCACGTCTCTCGACATCAACTATGTGTGTGGAATATGGTAAAGTATTGATGAGAGGTGGTGATCTTCTCCCAAAAAGTTGAACTCTTTGCTGCTCAAGGCGTCCAGAGCGCTCCGCCAACGCCGGACGGCCGAGGGGCGCTGAAAAGGAAGAGGAGAGAGCGAGCTCTTTACCGTAGAAATGCCTGTCAGAAAAGCCCTCTGCGGATTCAGCCCCTTAAGGCCCCCATGTCCACCAAGATAGTTGTTTTTCCTGAGCACAGCAGCGCATGTTTTTAATCCATCGAGACCGAGAACGCATCTGTGTCATTTTAGATTTCTTTGGCTATTCAAAAATAGCAGAGTGCCGCGCTATGAGATTGTAGATCTGCTAACTTTTTTTTGGTGAAAATGTGTGCAAATCTGAATATATCTATATTTTTAAAGCAAACATTTTTAACTCCAATATTTGCTTCTGGGGGGTCCCTGGAACAAAATATTTTGGCCGAATACATATAATTTGTGGGGTCCTTGACATGAAAAAGTTGGAGGGCCACTGATATAGCAACGTACTGTTTTTTTTTAACATTTTTAGACCCCTGACATTCTGAAGAATGAAGAAGAGCTTGTGTCCAAACGTTAATCTACAAATAAAGCCTTGACTGGGAGCTTCTTATAAATTACAGTGTGCAGACTTTTATTATTTCTATACTAATCCACTGTTGGTGCTGCACCTGCCGTGACAGTTTTCTTTTCCAAATGTTTTTCTTTAAAACATGCTAAACAGGAACTTTAGTATACTATGTTAGTTTCCTTTCTTGCTTATTATACATTTGACTTCCTCCTCGTATGATTCCATGAGCTTCTGCAGTGCTGCTGTTCAGCCACAGAGAAAAAGGCTGCTCGAGTTTTGTTCCCCGCCGCCATGATTGGTCAAATTGAAGGAATCTGCGCTCGAGTTCATGGTCTTTTATAGAAATACGTCGCCGCCCATTCAGCCTGGCTTCATTATCCTGGCTCGACACAGCCTGGCTCGACAAAGTCGCTCCTTTTCAGCCTGGCTTGGCGTTCATGGAACGGAATAAACCAGGCTATACGGACCCGACTTTGTCAAGCCTGGATTTGACTTAAGCCCAGGCTTATTTAATTAGCCTTTCGTGAAATAGGGCCCTGGCCATTGTTTGTAGGCTGCATGGAAGTCCATATTTGGGCAACGGTTTGTTTTGCGTCTGTGTTGTGTCACGCCCAACGCATATATGGCAGGTTGATTTACATATATTCACAATAGACTGCGTCAGAGTTATAGCTGTAAATATTAGAGCAATCATGGGGTATGAACCCAAGAACCAAAAGGACGTCGCCCAGGGGGAACCCGTAACCGTGAATGAGTTCCGGATAACGGACGAGACCCTCTTACGAGTACAAAAGCTGTTTGAGGAAAACGAGGAAGAGGTCGACAAGCTGTTGGACGAGATGACTAAATGGGGGAAAGAGAGACAGGGACTGGTTTTGGAAAAGGAGGCTTTCGCTGAGAAGAACGTGCAACTCCAGAACCAACTGGACCTCATCCAGGAGGAGCTGAGAACCAAAGAGTCTCTTTGCCAAAAATGGGACGAGGAGAGACAGAAACTAGCGGGAGAAAATGACGCTGAGGCTAAGAGGATCGAGCAATTCCAGATTCAACTCTACCTCATACAAGAAGAACTGAGAGACAAAGAAGTTAAGTTCCAGACAAAGGAGGAGACCCTCCTACACGTCCAGAAACTGCTGGACGAGAAGGAGAAAGAGATCGCCGGCCTTAAGGAGAATCTCTGCAGTCAAAAGGAAGACTACAAAAGGAATCTGTCCGAGAAAGACCAAGCCTGGCAAGAGGAAATGAAGCAGTTAGAACAGTGGAAGATCTACGAACAAATGTATCAGATGGAGGAGAACAAGACGATTGGCGACGAGTACAATGTGGGTGAGGACGATCTGAGCACCAACGAGACTCTTTGGTGCATAGACGAGAAATGGGAGGAGGAGAGACTGGGTCTACAGGATGCTTTGGTTAGGAACGAGCAACTCCGGAACCAACTGCACCTTGTCCAGGAAGAGCAGAGAACCAAAGAGACTGATCGGTCCACGGAGGGTACATGGGAGGAAGAAAGACAGGGACTAGCAAAAGAAAAGGATGCTTTGGCTAAGAAGAATGAGCAACTCCAGAACCAACTGAACCTCATCCAGGAGGAACTGAGAAAAAAAGACGTTAGGTTTCAGACAACGGACGAGACCCTCCTTGACGTCCAAAAGCTACTGGAGGATAAGGAGGAAGAGATCACTGCCCTCAAAGAAAGCCTCGTTCAAATGCAGGACTACAAGGGGAGCGTCTGGAACGACTACTCGCAAGATGAACTCGAGCGGTTAGAAGGCCATTGCTACCTTAGGGAACAGATGTATCAGGAGGGGCACAAGAAGATGATCAGTAACAGTCCTCAGAATGAAGCACCCATCAGCGAGGAGGAGGATGATGATGTTGTAGAGATCAAGTACGAACTGGGCCACATCCAGGAAGAGCCGAGAAGCAAAGATATTGTGTTAAAAGAACTCTCCAAGAGGATAAACCTCCACGATAAGCAGTTTGTCAGGAATTGGAACGCAAAGTCGTGAAGAAACTGAAGAATGAAATGTGTGTGGCCGTGTGGAAGACGGACATGAAGTACAGGATTGTACAACAGCAGCACTTTAAAAAGTGTTGCTGTACGTCTGTCTTTGATATAGTCAATACTGCAATGTCCATTATTGTCCTTCTGGGCCTGGGGTTTTCAACCATTGTCAAGCGAATCGCAGGCCCCCCGTCTTTGTAGGTAGAGGTATTCAGTCGCTGTGCCCTTTGCATTCCACGATTTGTATTGTCATTTACACTTTTATTTAGATAGGGACGAGTATAAATACAGGAAACTCAAGGCAGAGACACACGCGACATGGAGTTTGATTCAAAATGGGTCCTCGCGGCTCACATGGAGCATATGGTTAGTTGCACTCCCATGTTGCGCACTGAACCATGTATGAATGGATGTACAACATCCATTGCCTCTTTTGTTTGCTTTTTTAGTTTTGTCACTCCTGAGTTAGTGACCCAATTTATATATTTAACCTGGGAATATAGGTTTAGTTAAGACGTCAGAAGTGACCTTTAGGTGATTCTGTTTAAATTTAAGTTAATGTATTTTACTCAGCAAAAAACTGAGTAAAATACATTACACTACTGTACATTACACTAGTTGCAGTCTCCCATTAAAAGAGACTGCAACTGCAGCCTGCACCCACTCTGGACTCCCCCCCTGCGTGGAGGCTTATGTTATCCCCATGGGAACACTAACTGTGCAGTTCAGTAAACTCAACTCTCAGGTCCTAGCTTGTAGTTCTGCTACTTTTGCTATTTCTTAATTTGAATCCTGAAAAGTATCAGTTTTGGACTGGAGGTTTCCACCCGACAGACGATATGGATATCATGATGTCCATAGTGCACGCATGCAACAATTGACGCGCTGTCTGTTCGAAACGATCAACCGTTGCTGCAGCTCGAATGTCCGGTCATCTGCGTTATTATTAACACAATTAGCTTAACTGAAACAACGGTAAACAAGGGCTTCTTCTCATGGTTGCGATAACGATTCAACGTTGGGTCGTAAAGGATTACCGGGTTGTCAGATACTGCCAGGAGGATCAAAAGAGCAGCGTTCCTCTCTAAAAGTTGAACTATTGTCTGCTTGAAGCACTCAGGGCGCTCAAGAGACGCTGAACGTCAGGCGGACTCTGTCTTTTCCCAGTGTTTCGCCCAGGTTAGGTTTAGGCATTCTTCAGACAACAGTGACGTCACCCGTTACTTATCGTTCATCCGCCATAATGTTGCCAGGTCAACTCGGTGCATAGAAACCATAGGAAAAAGGCAGTGCTCCTTTCTTTGATATTTTGTTATGTGGATTCATATGCCTTAATTTTCACGTCAGCCTTTGCGGACTTCAGCCAATTGCACCGGCACGTTATGAGCATAAATTGACACGTTTTGGACGTAAAATATGTCCATAAAGACCACCTGCCGATGTCCGGACTAATAGTATGGCCATCAGTTGAGTTTGAGAACATTTTTGTTTACCTGGTAGAGTCCTGGTAGTACTTACATTTACTTAATTCATTCAAATCTTGAAATATTTCATGGTTTGCTGATGCGCTGATGTTGATTACCAACAGCCGTTGCGTTGCTGATATATGTTGTAAATACTTGCACTTGTTTTATTGCAAACTATCCCAAAACAACTGGTTAAGTGCCCCCACATTATTTTATTTACTTATTTTTGTCCTAAAAGGACCAAATAGCAGATTACATCTTGCGAGAAAACCATTATACTGCTTTCAATCTGGCGTCCCTCTTTTGGGCATATGATTATAGGCAGAATAGTGGAGAGTTTATAATTTGGCGGTCCCGTTTTCAAGATCGGTTGTTGTTGCAATTACCATAAAAAAACATAACATGTAGCAACGTGTACATTCCGTAATGCAAAGCCAATGGTGAAAGCTGTGTTGTTTGACCCGGCAAAATACCTGTATGTGTGTCTTAACCCATTAAGACCTGGAACGCATTTGTGTCATTTTTTTATTTGAGCTAAAAAGCATAATTTTACACTTTGGCTATTTAAAAATAGCAGATATACAAGCTCATTGCGCGGCACTACAAGCTTGTAGATCTGCTTTTTTTTTTTATCGTGAAAATGTGTGCGGCCAAATACACATGATTTTGGGGGTCCTTGACATGAAAAAGGAGAACCACTGACATAGAAACATACGTTTTTCAGAATACTGTTGGGATTTAGAAGACATTTGTAGAATCGGCTTCAGGTCTTAATGGGTCAAAGAATAGTTTCTGTGAGGTCAAGGTTAGGGCTAGGCATACTTTTTGTGAGGTTAGGTTTAGGGTTAAGGTTAGATTTAGGCGTATAGTTTTAGTGAGGTAAGGTTAGGATTAAGCCTACCTGGGCGAAACACCAAAGAAAGAGGGACCAACGTGTCTTTACCATAGAAATGCATTGCATATACTCACGTGTTTTATTTTATTGTTATAATTAATATTTTATTTTGATCAAAGCCACTGTTATGGTATTTGGTTGCATGCATAGTTCAGTTACAGTTATACTACTTGAAGAAGCCTTTTATTGTTGTGAAACTTTTGTAACTGATATTGTTTTCTTTTCCATTTTCTCCAGTTTTTTGTCTCATTGGAGACCATTTTTTTACACGCTTGATTTAGAACATACTTTGGATCAATGGTCACAATTTTCTCATGCTTTGCGCTAAACTTTATTCAATTGGTCGGTCCCATATACTGTATGACCATATATAGGCATAGCGGACGGATCTATGGCTCTGGACAACCAGATCTCTGTGTCTGTCAGTCCTAAAACAATACTAAACATCTCTTTAGTACCGTTGAAGTGTTCTTTTGTATGTTAGCCTTCAGTTAGTGAAGTTGAAATACTGAAGTTGAAATGTCTTTTAGGGCTTTTGAGTTGTTCTTTTGAAAGACTGAGGGCCCGATCTTGCACGGCACGTCATCCCTTGTGCCTAATCTTAATAGGCATTTTTTTGTATTTTGAAAAACATTTTAAAATAGTGAAAATAGCCGAACATCTACACACATTATGAGCTTGTAGATCGGCTATTTTCACTATTTTAAAATGTTTATCAAAATAAAATAAAATATAAACTAGTAACATTAGCCATGAAGGATAAGGTGCCGCACAAGATAGGGCCCTCAGTATACTACACCAGTCATTCACTTAGTGCTCTTGAAGTGTTCACAGCAATTTTGCATCGAACGGTACGTCTGATAAGTGTTCTTTTGGACTGACCAGCAAAGCCCAGCTTACTATCTTGGCTTTAATGGTCATTCCAGCCAGCCAGCTGGCCAACCAGCTTCACCAGCAGAATCCAGCTCAGCCTGACTGGGTGACCAGCTGACCAGCTAAGTCCAGTTGTATATGTATATGTATATATAAAAAGATAGATAGATAGATAGATAGATTGTGTTTGAGATGTGGAGTGTCACTGTGTGGTCCCATGGCACAGGATGTCACACCAATGACAGACCCTGCATTCTCTTCTCCTTCAGGGATCTCTGTAATTCTCTTCTCTCTCTCTACTCTTTTTCGCCTCACTGTGTGTGTGTGTGTGTGTGTGAGTGTGTGTGTGCGTGTGTGTGTGGGTATGTGCGTGTGCTGTGCGAGTGAGCGTGCATGTGTGTGAGTGAGTGCGAGAGAGAGGGAGGGAGCGAAAGTGAAGGGGAGCGAAAGTGAGAAGTACAGCAGTAAAACATGCAAATATGGAAAATCGAAGTCATATCAAATTAGCGATTAGTGATTAGTTGTGTCTCTCTTTCCCTCTTGGCGTTCTCTTCTCTCCATCCTTTCCCTCCATTGCAGTGACACGTCTGTTCATATCTGAGCCATCTAAGGCCTGAGTTATAATATACGTAATTATGTCCAGGTGTCTGTTTGGTAGAGTATATCAATACAATATAACTTGTACAATCTGTATGGTAGAGTATATCAATACAATATAACTTATACAATATGTATGGTAGAGTATATCAATACAATATAACTTGTACAATCTGTATGGTAGAGTATGTTAATACAATATAACTTATACAATCTGTATGGTAGAGTATGTTAATACAATATAACTTGTACAATCTGTATGGTAGAGTATGTTAATACTATATCACTTATACAATCTGTATGGTAGAGTATGTTAATCCATACCTGTGATAATACCCGTCGTGGGATATGAGCACCCACGCGTGCGTCATGGTCCGCTTGTTTCAAGGATGGTCCGCTTGTTTCACGGATGTGGCAACACCGGTGCTTGTTTCACACACATGATCTGGCAACCCGGGATCTGGCAACCCGGGAGCCAGCGAACACAAAATAAACAGCTGACATTTAGGGAAAGTGAAAAACGGGCTTCGGTGTTCCGTGCACATGGTAATGGTAAATGGCTGTGTGCAAATGGAGACCAATTGCTCCAGCCACTGAGGAGAACCGGGCAGAAGAGATTTTGGGGGCACACACAGACAGATGCACACACAGATCCACAGAGCTTTGTAGAATATAACTTATACAATTGGGGTGGTTGTATTTTGTCTCCCTGCTCTTCTATTGAGACATTTAGATTGTGTCAAAGGTCATGTCTCAGCTAGACACAGGATCTGATCTGACACATTCAATGTATCCCCTGAGCAAGCATGCAGGCTCTATTAGCTCAATGGTAAAACATGTCAGCACTTGCGCACGAAACAGGGTTCAAATCCGGGATATAAGAGGAAAATGACATTTTTATTTTATTTAAGTAAGCCAATAGAGAATCAGTGACTGAACTTGAAATTCAGACAGGAATCAGGGACAGGAAACCCGTTTGTCAGGTTCAATTGTGTAGTGTTCCTGTTTCTTTCTTCTCTGCTCACTTCTTTGTGTCATCACTTCCAATTACACTTGTTTATCCTCTATGTCTGCTATAAGAGTTCTCTCTCCTGATTGTTGACATTGTTATCCACCGGAAAATGTATTTTCTATTTGCTAAAGAGCTGGAGAGAGAGACAGACAGGGAGGACTCTGTTCTGTTCCTGAACAAAAACACTCTGAAGCAATGATTGCCATCAGAATATAGAGCTATTTAACACTTTATTTTAACAAAAGAAAATCACTTACTGCTTTCAATTCCTTCACTCCATCTCCATCTGATTCTCTCTCTCTCTCTCTCTCTCTCTCTCTCTCTCTCCCCCCCCCCCCCTCTCACTCTCTCTCTCTCTCTCTCTCTCTCTCCTCTCTCTCTCTCTCTCTCTCTCTCTCTCTCTCTCTCTCTCTCTCTCTCTCATCTCTCTCCCTCTCTCTCTCGTCCTTTCCTTTCCCTGGTGAACACTGTGACAGGAACTCACCATTCCGGGGGACACCAGAGCAAGCGTCCAAATGGACGTCTCACACTTGGGGTCGTAGGGTCTCTGGAAGCCGATTGGGCTGGGTGCCAGTGTGGGGGCATGAGGTGAGGGGTGAAAGGTCACAGGCTGTTGACAGGGGTTGCTGTCTAGGCTGTTTGGTCGCAATACATTAATTGCAGTGGTGGAAAAAGTACTCAAATGTTTTACTTAAGTTAAAGTACTTACTACATACATACTACATACTGCAATGTAGTATTGGTATCAAATGTACTTAAAGTACCAAAAGTAGTAAAACTACTAAAATGTTTGAAAATAGCAGGCCACAATGCGTCGCGTTGTGAAGGTTTCGTGAAATGGGACATTCTGCATAATGAGTATTGTTTACTTTTGGTACCTTATGTATTTTTTGATGCCAATACTTTTGTAATTTTACTCAAGTAAAAATACTGAATAAAGGACTTAGTTTTAAACAGAGTATTTCTACATTGTGGTATATTGCTATTTTACCCAAGACAAAATACCTTAATACGAGTAATTCCACAACTGCGACACAGATACTGAACAGTCTGAAATTATAAAGAAAAACAATAAACATTTAACACGAACCAAGCGCAAGCACATTAACACAGATATACACACATACAGTGGTTGATCAAATAGAAAAAATTATACCCTCATTGCATTGTCTATTTCTCGCTTCAAATGTTTTCAAAAACATTCTTGAGAGCAACGTTTAGTTGTAAATGACATGGTGTGTTTGTTTACATGGCTGTCATGTTGGATACAGCATAACATCTTTGATTTGACAGCGGTCTGTTATTGAGCTCATCGGTCATTATCCAGAAATAACCAATCAGAATCAAGCATTCAACCAAGCCGTGTAATAAAACAAAACAGTGATGACAGAAGCTGTGTCCCAATTCAAGGGCTGCGTGCTTCGAAGGCTGCATTTGAAAGAATTACATCATATACAGCAGCTCGTCCTCGGCCTTCCTTCTGGTTATTTATTTGAGTGAAGGACCGAATTTATCAAAACTTCCTCTGATCACCACAAACGTCATCACAAATTGACACAGGAAAGCACAAACGAATGGGGCACACAATTGACAGGTGCGTTGTGATTGGTGCGGGGTAATGAATCACATCACCTGCCAATTGTGTGCCCAAACATTTGTGCTTCCCAAAGGAAGTTTAGATATATTCAGTCCTACACTCATTCCAGGCCCCTCGCTCGTACAGAAAGTCGTCCGTGTGCAGTTCGTGAAAAGTGGAGATATTTCACTAAACACACGTTTTCTGGCAGAACTTTCAAATGGATATGAAACTAGAGGACAATATCTGACTCCAAGTCTTAGGAATTCATTTTTGGGTGAGAACAGACAGAGTTTAGAGCACTTTTATGGCCGCGCAGATCGTAACTACACAGCGCGTCGTCCAGAGGGATCTATGACTGTGTATTTGGAATACATGAAATGTATGTAAGATCACAGACATTCTAGGGCTATGACAGCATAGGCTATTATGCTACAGTGGTCACACAGCACTAGCAGCAGCAGTAGCATACAGGTAAAAGCGCCTTTCATTTTCCACAGAAACGCCACTAAACACATGTAACATTGTGTGTTAAAAACTGCCAGCTTTCATCAAGGAGGACCATGCTAACGAAATTTAGTGCGTTAGTATCATCTATTTAAATAAGGGTTTAAAGGCTCTGTGAGGCAGTTTATAACATGGTAAAGCAAACGATTTTATGCTCAAATAACCTGGTGAGTTGGTGAATACAGTGGATTCGTTTTTAGATCGATCTGGGATTGTATGATTGTGTATTGGGCTGTCTGCAGCTTGGGCTTAAAGCAGTCCATGTTAGACAAATGTAATGATTCATAAATACTCACTGATCACTATCATGCTCCTTAGAGTGTTTAGCTTAGTTTAAGGGTCTGATTTGTTGAAAATAGCTGATCAACAAGCTTGTAGCTCAGCTATTTTCAAATAGCTGATGTATAGGGATTGTAGTGCTATATAAAAAATAAAAATAAAAGTCTGGGGACCCCTAGGGGTCCCCGGACCCCAGTCTGAGAATCACTGTGCTAGTGTAGAGTCTAGTGTGATTATAGGTCAATCAGTAAACAGAAGGAGAGCTGTGTTGATAAAGCCAGGTTATTCATATCTTTTCATACATTTCCATGCAAGTATGGACATAGTGGCCCTCATTTATCAACGTGGTGCAGCCCAAATAATGGGCGTAGGGCGAGATCACCGCACCTTTCGGCATTTATCAATATATCCTGACATGGGCTTCATCCTACCATACGCTGAGATCTCACGTCTGGTCGAGACCAGTTGTTGACGTTGGCTGCGCCCGTTATTCCATTCTAGACCTGCGGAGCAGCATTGTCTGACTGTCTGACAGGCATCTGGACACATAATCCACTCCTAAATGTATATCTACACACTAATAAATAATCCCTGTGAAAATATAACATTTTATAAAGTAATTTAAACAAACTGCTTTAACAGTCATTCAGTTGCATTGGCTATTTTAAATAGCAGATCTGCAAGCTCAAAAACGGGTCGTCGCATCGCGACGTGTTGTGAGCTTGTAGATCTGCTATTTTCAAAAAATACAAGCGCTTTTGCGTCGGACTCGGGAGTCCCGCGGTCGGGACTGCCAACGATCTTTTCATGGACAGTGAGGTGTACAAACTTACAGTAGCTTGTCCTATGTTATGGAGTTATGTCATAGAGAGTTTTGAAGACTACAACCTGGATGGGTTAAGGATATAAACCCGACGCTCCAATCTCTTATTAACGGGACGGACCGAAACCACTGCCGTCTCACGGGGAATATCCTACATGACTGCTTGTGCACTGCTCGGTATGGGTTAAATAAATTAATATACAAAAGTATTCCATTCATGGCGATGTGATTGGTATCATAATATGTCATTCATGTAGGCTACAAGCCTACGTGACAAAGATTGTACCGCTACGGTACGGATTACAATACATGAAAAACACAGCTGGGCGTGTGTGTGTGTGAGAGAGAGAGAGAGAGAGAGAGAGAGAGAGAGAGAGAGAGAGAGAGAGAGAGAGAGAGAGAGAGAGAGAGAGAGAGAGAGAGAGGAGAGAGAGAGAGAGAGAGAGAGAGAGAGAGAGAGAGAGAGAGAGAGAGAGAGAGAGAGAGAGAGAGAGAGAGAGAGAGAGAGCGCGAGAGAGAGAGAGCGCGAGAGAGAGAGAGCGCGAGAGAGCGCGAGAGAGCGTGTGCGGCGAGGCAGGCGGGGGAAACTCTTTCTCATTGGCTTTTGATGTCTTTGGTCGTATTCTGGTCCTTCTTCATGTCGTAAAATCGGGGCGTTTTGAGAATATTTAAGGGCGTGTTATTTAAATGACGCTAGGTTTCAGCCGTGACATTTATCAAGCCTGGGACCAAATGTAGGTTCGGATCAGCTGTGTAGGATTCGTTGATAAATGTGACTTCGACGTTGGTGTACGGCCGAATATATGGAAAAATATAAGCCGGTTTATACGCTGCGTTGATAAATGAGGGCCATGGTGTCAACATGGCAAAAAAGCACTGGTAGTCGGTACTCCTGGTTTCTGCTGGGAACAGGGTTCGATTCCCTGCAGCGCTGCTTACTGTTTCACCTTTGTCCTGTTGTGTGTTTACATTAAATGTTAGCACTCAATTCATTGATTCATAATACCTGAATGCACTTTTATTATAATATATCAAGCAGATAGCCCTGTGATTACCTGTGATTACATCTATAGCACATACTCCTATGTCATGGTGTATTAGTCGGCACAGTGGATTAATATTTTGATCGATCTGGGATGTTAAAATTGTGCAAAACTGTGGTCAATGAATTGCCTCTTCAGCTAGATTAAACGGTAGTCACTTATAACTGTTGAGACTCCTAGAGCTTAAAGACGTGTTGACATGGATAGCTTAGTGTCTAATAACATCTCTGTTATAATGAATGGAGTATGAGAATGATGTAATACAGTGCAGATTGTAGATCGGCTCTTTTAGGACATTTCTGAATGTACCGATAGGGATTCGAACCCAGGCAAACATGTCCACAGTAATATGAACATTTTAAAGTATGAATGGGGTTACTAGGTGCAAGTATGTAGGATTAATAGCCTGCCAACGTTTGTACAGTCTTGTTTCCCTTTAAATGTCCATTGCCGCATTGCCAATGCATTGGGCGCTTAAAGTTAAATATCTCCCAAACTACAAATGATTTCAAAGAAAACATCTCAAGCATGCATGTCCACAGTAAGGTGGAATTTTTGAACTGTGAATGGAGTTTCTAGGTGAAAGTGTTTTTTGAGCTCCCAAAATCTTCCATCGACCTCCATTATAAATCTCTGAACTTTTAAAGGAGTACAATTCTAAAACTATTAAACATTTCAAAGATTCCTTTTCAGGCAAACATGTCCACAGTAAGATGAACATTTTAAGTATGAATGGGGTTACTAGGTGCAAGTATGTAGGATTAGTAGCCTGCCAAAGTTTGTACTTGTTTCCCTTTAAATGTCCACTGATTGACAATGCATTGTCGGTTAAAGTTAAATATCTCCAAAACTACAAATGATATCAAGAAAAAAATCTCAAGCATGCATGTCCACAGTAAGGTGGTATTAGTTGTGTTATAGACTCTATAGCCGTAGAACCATTTACAGTTATCATTCTTGGTGTGGATGGACAGCTCTCTACACTTATTTACATAGATGCGACGCGTTGTGAGCTTGTAGATCGTCTATTTTCAAATAGCCTCTGAATAAAATAGGGTTAATGTATGTTTCATAATGTCATAATTTATATCTGCAAAGTAACTAGTAACTAAAGTTTTTAAATAATTGTAGTGGAGTAAAAAGTACAATATTTGCCTCTGAGATGTAGTGGAGTAGAAGTAAAATATTGGAAATTGGAAATACTCAAGTAAAGCATAAATACCACAAAATTGTACTTAAGTACAGTACTTAAGTAAATGTACTTAGTTACTTTCCGCCACTGATAATGGGTAAGGCACCGGCAAAAATAGGGCCCAATAGTCTCCGGCCTTTCGGGCCGTCCGGCCTGGCGGAGACAATGACAAATAACAAAAACTGTAATAACCTTGCTTTACAGAGGGGAACCTGGCATTGGGTAGTCATCCCTGGCACACACACACACACACTCACGTCCCCGCTGCTTTGCCGTGAGCATCTCCTGCCATGTTTCTGTTTGAAGCTATACCTCAACCTAAATGAGGGAATGCAGTTCACATGGAGTTTAAGTGCACTACAAATCCCACGCTGCCTTTAATCAGCATCAAAGACACACGCAGCATCCAAAGAACATCCAGTCTGAGTGCATGATCTGATCTCCATGCCGGAAATAATCATCTTGATCATAAGACAAGATATCATAAACCAGTGTGTGCGTGTGTGTGTGTGTGTGTGTGTGTGTGTGTGTGTGTGTGTGTGTGTGTGTGTGTGTGTGTGTGTGTGTGTGTGTGTGTGTGTGTGTGTGTGTGTGTGTGTGTGTGTGTGTGTGTGAGTGTGTGTGTGTGTGTGCGTGACACTATACTTTGTAGTAATGTCCCCACAAGTATAGTAGATTATGAGAAATAATCTACAGTATGTTGTTTTTCTGACGTGGCAGGAACACTCTTCCATAGTAAGAAAAAGAAGAGAAAGAAATGAAGATAAACCAAGAAGGCAGATCGTGCACCAAAATGATCAGACACGTTTCCGATATTTTTAAGATTTTATTCTTTACCGTAGAAACACTGTACATAAATTACTTTCTCTGAGACTAATATCGATGTACGGATAAGTGGAATTCTCAACCTTCAAAAATAAAAAAAATAAACAACAAAATAAAAACAAACAGTAAATCCATTAAACATTGTCAACTCATCTCAACAATTGTCTTTGAACAAAAAAAGATTGGTAGGATATGATTTGTACTCTTTCCATAAAGTTTCCATTTTTGTTTCCTTTCTGAACGAATAAACGTTTTCCTTCACTCCAGACTCTTTTGTACACACACACACACACACACACACACACGCACACACACGCGCACACACACACTTGCGCACGCACCGACAAACAAAAACTCCCTTAAAAGAGCAGAGACCCACAATCAATGAGAAAACATCCACATCGATGTTTGATCTATTAACTTGTTACTCGTTAGTCACAGGAGGCACCGTCCCTTTAAGAGAGACGAGCAAAAAAGACGAGGAGAAGCAACGATTGGTTACTACTCACACAGCAGCTCCGCCCCCCTCACCGCAAAGCTCTGTCACCATGACAACATGTTTCTATGGCAAGCAAGACTACTACCTTTTTACCGATTTTTTTTCTCTTTTTTTTAAAAGCACAGATCTATGTGTTATGAGCTGGAGTCACAAGTTTTTTTTTGCAGGAGAGACTCTCATGCCGGGGTCAGACCGCGCAGCGTTTTTGAAAACGTTCGATTCGACGCCATGTCTCAAAACCTTGACTCGTCGTGCAGCAGCAGTACACGCTAAAACGTTTTGACAGTGACATCTACGCAAACCGTCCCGTCCCCCGTCCCGTCCCCCTGGTCCAAAGCGCCAAAGGGATCGAGCGGAGGGAACACGGTTGAAAGCGTCTTTAAGTTTGGAGAGTACAGAACGACATCCATCGATACTTATGGCCATAGAAGTCTAAAAACCTACAGCGCGGTTAGATCGGGGTCCACAGAAAGACAAATGTGACCCATAGACAGTCCGTATGCGGAAAACACCATACCCATCTAAATGCTAGAGACATGAGCTTGTCCGGAAGAGTCGGTCGGGTTGGAACTGTATTCTACGTTTCACTGCGAGGTGGCGCTAGACGCAGCGCTACGCTATAAACGTTAGCGACCAAAGGCGTAACAAAAAAGAATGAAATTGGCCATGCTAGACAATTCCGTAGCCACGTTATCGGGCTGCCCTCGCGCATCGGCACATCGACTGACTATCTTTCGCCCCACGTCTCACCCCGCGCGGCCGACCGTTGGTTCCCGACGTTCGTGGTTTTGCACACGACGCCGCGACGAACGTCTGTGGCTTTTAGTGCTTTTGCGACGTCAAGACTCCGAGCCTACCTGACGTCCTGGTTCTGGCGCCTGAGCCCCGGCATCAGACAGTTACCAGCGTTCTATACGGGACCAGCAAGCCAACTTGGTCCAAGGAGAAGAATTACGTTTAATAAAAAATACAACCACCTTTAGGTCCCCCATGTGTCCCATAACCCCCCCCCCCCCCCAACCTCAAGATCCCCCACACACGGTCCCCCCATGGTCGACCTCAGTTCTGCGTTATTGTTGTTGTTGTTGGTGTCGTCGTTATTGTTGAAGAAAAAACCTTGATTGTACTGTCATTGCTGTCGAGACCTGAATAGTTTATAGACCTTATAAAAACAAAAGAAAAAAACACAAGGGGGGGACGGGGGGGGGGGAGTAGTTTCGTCTTCAGAACTGACTAAATTGATTATAGACATCAGCAATGTTGTCAGAAAGAAGAGAGGACGAACAAACGAGAACAAAAAAAAAACTAAAACAAAAAAACAACCACCCAGGAAAAAAGTTAAATTATTTTGTTCAGTTCAGTTCATAGTCCATTCTGGTGTTGTTGTAGTAGTAGTAGTAATAGAAGAAGTAGTAGTAGTAATAGTAGTAGTTGTAGTGGTATAGGTAAATCGTATGTAAACACTTTTTTTCCTTATTTTTATATCCCCTTTTTTTGGCTGAAGCAATTCCAGGGGAGTTTATATATAAAAACCAAAAAACAAAGAAAATGCATAACAGAAAAAAAATACAATATTTTTTTTCTTTTTCTTTTACAAATTGATGAGTCTTTTTTTTGTTTCTTCCATGTGTGTCTGTCTCTTGGATAGAGTCCACAACGGTTCCGTTTTGAACAGTTCCATTGAAACGTCCTTAGAATACAGAACGACATCCATCCATATTATGGCCATTAGAGGTCTAAAAACCTGGAGCGCGCGGTCAGATAGACGAACGTTGTCTCGGACCCACAGAGACACAGTTTGTAAGCAGGAACAACCGTACCGATCTAAATGCTAGGAGCCATAAGCTGGCCTGGAGAGAGTCGGTGGTCGGTTGGTCGGTCGGTAAATTGCATTTCTACGTTTCACTGCAAGGTGGCGCTAGACGCAGCGCTAACGCTAAACCCCGACCAACCAGACACAAAGGCTGGCCAAGGGCTGAGGGGACGAGAAGAAGAGTGGAAGAAAGAAAGAAAGAAAGAAAGAAAGAAAGAAAGAAAGAGGGGGAAAAAGGCGTATATCTTGCAGACAAACTGCGTAACGTTCACAACGTTAGGCAAAACTGTGGACGGTGTGTTGATAATGATTGTTACACCACTGACAAACCAGGAAGTCCTCCTACCATACCACCCTTGGAAAATAGTAACAAAAAAAGAAAGAAGAAGGCAAAATAAACGGGCCGTTTTAGAGTCTCAAGACAGTCCAGTCTCTTTGGCAGCCATTTCAGGGTTCATCACATTAAAACTTTTTGTTGGCCATTTTTAGCGTGTCTCCAAACTCCCGGTCGATCGAGTCTTTTCCCAGTGGCCCAATAACTTTGTGTCACATTTTAAAAACTGGAACTTTTGGTGGCCACTTTTTTCTTAAGATTCTGAGACAGTCGTTGTTTGTTCGTTCGGGGTTTCGGGAGATTTTTTCTGCCGTTGTTGGTGTGGCGTTGTTACCTCCTCCCGATCTCGCTCTGCCGCAGGAACTGGATGTTGTTGGCGCTGTCGGCCAGCTCGGGGTACTGCTCTATGGAGAGCACGTAGTACCCATCGTAGCCCAGCACCTTGCCGCTGCTCAGCAGCTGCCGCTTCTCGCCCTCCGTCCAGAGCCGCGCGCCCTCCTCGCCGTCGCGCACCCGCTGCTGCTCGCGGGCCCACGCGCTCGACAGCGCCCGCTGCCGCGCCTGCTCCAGGACGCGCGCCTTCTCCTCGTCCAGCGTCATGCCGTAGCGCACGTGCAGCGCCACGGCGCCGTACTGCAGCTCCACGTCGGCGAAGCGGCGCGTGCGGCCGTTGACCACGGCGGTGGACTGCGACACGGTGACGTTGACGCCGTTCTCCAGCGCCTTGCGGCCCGAGGTGAGGCGCAGCGCCGACAGGTCGTTCTCGGGCAGGCTGGTCTTGATGAAGTAGTGCGTGTCGCGGCCCTCCACCGTGAAGTGCAGGTCCTCCAGATAGAAGGCGTTGTTGAGGACGGCGGCCACCTTGGGAGAATAAGAATTACTCCATGTTACTATTACTCAGATTACTCTCTATTTTACTTAAAGGGTTAGTTCAGATTAATGTAGTGGTTGCAAAGGTATTAATTGATTGCCCGAGTCCCGTGGTCCGAGTTCTGGTCCGGTTCTGATGAATATCCGGTAGATTAGTAGATTTGGTGGGGGCCACTCATTAAAAATATATAAATAAAAAAAACTAGCATCATTTGTATTGTTAACCTATTTCTACCATATAGAGCAGGTTTCGTTCAATTTCGACCCCTCTGTCACATGGTACTAATGTTTGTGTCCAGAATCACTGCGCCGCGGCAGCCTACTCACTCACAAAATATATGACACAAAAAATAGTACCATGTGACAGAGGGGTCGAAATTGAACGAAACCTGCAATATATGACAGAAATAGGTCAACAATACAAATGATGCAATTTTTTTAATTAATTTATTTTTAATGAGTGGCCCCCACCAAATCTACTAATCTACCGGAACTACTTCATATTCATCAGAACCGGACCAGAACTCGGACCACGGGACTCGGGCAATCAATTAATACCTTTGCAACCACTACATTAATGGTAAGTATTTCCTACAGAAAATACTAAAAAAAATCTGAACTAACCCTTTAAGTAAAAGTAGTTTTCTCGAAAATAGCCAAAGTATAATGGTGGTTAATGCAGTGTTTCATATTAATAATCTAAATCTGCAAAATAACAATAACTTGTAAGTTGTCAAATAAATGTTTTTAAATACATTTTTTGTATTATTATTTCTTTAAATTTAAAATAGTGAAAATAGCCAATCTACAAGCTCGCACCGCCTCGCGATGAGAGGCGTTGTGAGCTTGTAGATCTGCTATTTTCACCACTTTCGTGTGATGAAGTAAGGCATTAATTTATGAAAAAAAATATATATATGTGAAACTTGGAGATACAAGGTTTCTGCCCGACAACAGCGATATAATATGTAATGAACACATGCCATAGTATAAAAATACCAACAAAAAAAAATACGTTAGTACATTTAATCATCTACTCTCCACCACTGACCTTGATGCAGTCCTCGTTGGCGATGTTGAGTGCGTTGGTGACCACGCGGCCCTGCGTCACGGCCAGCATCACGCCGCGGCCGATGAGCGACTTGACGGTGGCGAACCAGAGCCAGGGCTTTGTGCGGTCGGCGTGCCGCCGGCTCAGCTGGATCTCCGGCATGCGCTCGAACGACAGGAAGGCCAGCGACTGACGGGTCACTTCCTGCTGGATGCCCGAGATAGACTGCAGAGAGAGAGAGACAGAGAGAGAGAGAGAGAGAGAGAGAGAGAGAGAGAGAGAGAGAGAGAGAGAGAGAGAGAGAGAACCAGTCAGACAAAGCATTTCTCAAGGAGGATAACAGACTTTTTCATTAAAAAAATGTTTGAAGAAATGTTGGCTGTCTGCCTTTTGGCTCTTACTCACTTACACTCTATAATATTCGCTATTTGTCTCATGACAAAGTATATTATACTTTGGCATAAGACTAAGTGCGAAAAAAGCCAAGCTACAAGCCAAGTTTATGGATGGTCTATTTATTTTTATTGTTTATGTGTAAAAAAAAACAGACCAAAAAACAAGGGTTAGGCCTATGTAGACAAGGATAAAATAAATGGATTCAAAGCAGTCAGAGAGAGTAGTTTTTTTTCCCAGTAGACTAAAACACAGACTCTGTGCATAACATTTCCTGGGTCAGCAGTGGTGGAAAGTAACTAAGTACATGCACTCAATTTGCGTTTTTCTTTTTTTTTTTTCTTTTTTTTTTTCATTTAAATAAATGATCTGATTTGGTTTTTAAACCCATAATACAGTTCTACCAGTAGAGAGCAACAAATCGACACATTGATGACCTCGCTGGCTCACTCGCCCCCTCCCAAACAGGCTCACGTCATATCCGGTCATAACCGGATGTTGACATTTTTGACAATCGTTGATCGGGCTAAATTACGATGCGATACACGACTACGATGACTGATCGTCACCCAGACCAAAGAGAGTAGACGTGGACCTCTCCGTTCGCTTTTTATACCGTGTGAAAAACCGTGACTTTCCCTATTCTGGCCGAAAATCACCGGAGAAAAACTACGTGACCCGGAAATGATTTTTTTTTTTTTACATCCGGCTCCGGGTGAGTCTGAAGGAGTCAGGAAGCGAAAGTGATCATGAAAAATAAACAGAATAGCGCGACCACAGTCAAAAGTAAAAACTCGGGATTTCTCGTGCTGGCACTGAGGGTACTCGGGAAAAACTCGGGATATCTCGGGGCGTGGCACTGAGAGAGTTAAGTCAATATTTGTTGAGGTACTTTTACTTTACTGGAGTATTTCCAATTTTCTATACTTTCACTTCTACTCCACTACATTTCAGAGACAAATATTGTACTTTTACTCCACTACAATTATTGGAAAAGTTTAGTTACTAGTTACTTTGTAGATTTGCTTATTTTGCAAAACATACATTAACCACTTCAACCCTATATACATTCCAGCCATTTGAAAATAGCAGATCTACAAGCACGCAATGTGTCGCATCGCAACGCATTGATAAAAAAAATGTATACATTTGAAAACTTTTGAAACGGGACATTCTGCATAATGAGTACTTTCTACTTTTGGTGCTTTAAGTACATTTTTATACCAATACTTTTGTACTTTTACTCAAGTAAATTTTGAATTCCGGACTTTTACTTGTAAAAGAGTATTTCTACATTGCAGTATTGATACTTTTACTTAAGTAAAGAAATTGAGTACTTTTTACACACAGCTTCATTTGATTGGCTCAGCAGAATCTGCTATTTTCAAACAGAGGAAGTATAAAATAGGGTTAAAGTGGTTGAACTGATTTTGATGCTATTTTAAATAATTTTGCTGCGGACCCCACTTTGAGAACCACTGCGGTAAACGATGACGTCAAACGCACAAGCACACAAGGTTTGCGCATGAAATCCTCTTATTCAAAAAGATTTGCCCCAGTGAGACCCCGGTGTAAGCAATAAAAACCCCATACCCATGTTCACCAAGCAATCATTTGTAAAACGATTTGATATTGTTTCAAGAAGGAAAAGAAAAAACTGCTGCAATAGCCTGAAAACGTGTGTGTGTGTGTGTGTGTGCGTGCGTGTGTGCGTGCGTGCGTGCGTGCGTGCGGGGTCCCTTAGGGGTTAGGGATGGAGTGCATCGAAAGCAGCCGATTTACAAGCTATTTTCGCGCTGCAACGCATTGGAAACTTGTCTATTTTCAGTTTAGGATTACACATTAAGGCATTCATAAAATCGGTATCCTAAAATGTCGATGTCCTCACAAATATAGTAATAAAACGTGTGCGTGTTGTGTGTGCGTTTGTTAGTGCGTGCGTGTGTGTACATTTCCATTACAGCCCACAGCAGCATGCTGTTAGCACCTCCGCTCCAGGGTTCCAGTGTTGACAGTACACACAGCAAAAAGCCTAAGTGTTAATTTGAATTCCCAGAATCCCTCACTTAACAGCCAGGATTAAACTGTACAGTATAGAGAGAGAGAGAGAGAGAGAGAGAGAGAGAGAGAGAGAGAGAGAGAGAGAGAGAGAGAGAGAGAGAGAGAGAGACAGAGAGAGAGAGAGAGAGAGAGAGAGAGAGGAACTGAGGTGATAATTGGTTTGTCTGAATTAATCTTCATTGTTGTCTCCTCATTTTTCTCACTCCATTGAGCTCTCTCTCTCTCTCCATTCTCTATTCACTCTCTCAATGTCCTGTTTTTCCCCTTTTTTCCATTTTATTTTCTTTTTCATACATGTCTTTTTTTCATGCAGTGGTTCTCAAACTTTTTCATGTCAAGGACCCCCAAATTAATAGGTATCGGGCCGAGGACCCCCATCTGAAGATATTTTGTGTCAGGGGTCCCCACCTTTGAGAAGCACTGATTTAAAGTGTGTCTTTAGCTCTCGAGTGAACGCTTTAGCACTGTTTGACTGAGTGGAGACGTGTGTAGAATTGATTATTATGTTAATGCATTAAT
>NC_137604.1:60571193-60582300 GCF_963280865.1 Gymnoscopelus braueri
TGTGTGTATGTGGGGGGGGGGGGAGTATCTCGGAAATTAACGTCTGCTCCCGGACATCCGCAAGTGGTAATAAATCTCCCGCAAATGCCCGATCCAGTCTAGAGCCTGCATACTAAATATATTAACATATGCCAATATATGGCAAACATATGCCAAATATATGCTGCATAATATGCCATATTCAGGTTCATACATGTGGATTTATAGGAAATATATGTGTCATACTGTATATAGCTCATATATGTTAAACATATATTTGGCATATATACAAAATAATAAATATATTGTTGATCTCCCTGAAAATATTTTTTCCAGGGTGGGATGTCTGACATTATTCTTTGACCTGGTGGATCTTGGATAAACATAATTCTACGCGTGTTAGAGTGTACAGTACATCTTACCTGTGACGTATTCTTTGACCTGGTGGATTTTGCTGACAGGGTTATTGTTTCTGAACATATACAGGTTGCAGGGCTGGGGGTCTTTGCCAACACGCACCCACGTGCCCATGTCAGGGGTGGTCCACCTGTACACAACACACCCACAAAATACTGAGCTTTACTTCAACTCTGAGAGAGCGCCACACACACACACGTACGCACAAAGGTTATACGTTGTGGGGAACAGGGAGAGCAGAGAATGTAATGAAGGTGTAATGAAAACAAAACAATAGTGCAGCATAAGTTTTACTGAAGAAACGGCGAGCAGCATTCAGTGGATAGACTGAGAAATTCAATGTCTCTTAGCACTTTGGGGGGGATGCTTCAGTACAAGAGAAACTAGGAATGTACAGGAACAGTATATGAAGACATATATCGCGGCATGGCAGAAAATGGGTTCACAAGGTCCTATCTGCAGTGTCAGAGGAAAATAAAGAATTTGAAGAACACATATAAAGAGATAAAAGTCAGGACGCCTACGTCGTTACCACGGCAACCAAAGCAGATATGTGGCGTAGGGCGGCTTTGGGTTGACGTTGTTTAACCCATTAACTCACTGAGTGGCAGAATTATTTCTGGCTATATCTGGCCAGTGAGATAAAAAATATATATATATATATATATATATTGTTTTACCATTTCTTTTAAAACACGTGAAACACTTGATTGGCACGTTGCACCATAGCGGTAAAACACGTGAAACACGTGAATGGCACTCAATGAGTTAAGACCTGAGGCGATTCTTAATTTAAAAAAAATCCTAACAGTTTTTGGAAAAATCTAAACATTATTTTTTAGCAGATCTACAAGCTCATAGCGCGGCACTTGGTGCCGCACTATGAGCTTGTATATCTGCTATTTTTGAATAGCCAAAGAAATCTAAAGTGACACAGATGCGTTCCAGGTCTTAATGGGTTAAATCAGTCTGAACACAAAGATCTGTGACAGATCCCATCTGATCACTTGCAAATGCAGTGTGAACAGTCGGCCTAAAGATCGGATTTGAGAAATTGACTGGATTTGACCGCCGTCTAAACGGGGCCTTAGTTAGTTAGTTGATGGAGGATGGATGCATGAATGAACGAAAAAACAAACAAAAGAATGGAGTGAGTGAGTTAGCGAGTGAGTAGGCTGCCCTAGCGTGTCTGATATAACGTCTAGACGGGCGGGTTCAAAATCTCCGGAGAAAAATTCCGCCGGATTCTATTGGTTCACCGATCTGTCCGTCAGCCCCCGCCCCGCCCGCCCCGCACCCCTCCTCCTCCCCAATGTGTAGCATTGAGAGCCCTGACGTCACAACATTTGGAGCGACGCCCACTGCACTCTGGTTGGTTGGGGAAATGAAACACTTCCTATGCCCGGAACATCAACTAGTTGGTCTAGGCTTATGTTTTTTAGCAAAACTAAAAACTAAAAGCCTGGAGATCGAGGCTAGCGAGTGAGTGAGTGAGTGAGTTAGTAGGTTGATGCATGATTGAATGAATGTATGAATGAATGGATAAATGCATGGATGGATGGATGGATGGATGGATGGATGGATAAATGAATGAATGAATGAATGAATGAATGAATGAATGAATGAATGAATGAATGAATGAATGAATGAATGGGTCCATGGTTGGATGGATGGACAGCCGTACCTGCCAGCAGGTATATCGTAGTCTCTGTGTCCAAAGTGCAGTAGTCGTGTGAGGGGGTCGTAGAGACCTCCGTGGAAGCCGATCACCAGCACGAGGTCTGGGTTAGAGTCAAAATACACCTCCCCGTACGCTGTGTACTGGACCTGCCCGCACACACACACACACACACCCTTTGTTAACCCCCAATCCAATCAATGACATGTACATTGGACATAAAAACCATGCACGCGCGCGCACACACACACACACACACATACACACACACACACACACACACACACACACACACACACACACACACACACACACACACACACACACACACACACACACACACACACACACACACACAGTGTGTCTGTCCTACCTGTTTGAGTAAGAGTCCGTTGCTGCTGAAAACAGCCAGTGGGGTTCCGGTGTTGTCACAGGCGACGTAGAACTCCTCTCCACTGCTGATCTCCATGGCAAACAGATGGCCCTGTAGACCACAAACACAGCTACTTCAGTACAAATAATATGAGCACTGAACTAGTGTTATTGGCTGATCATCACTCATCAGCAACAGCACCAAAGTAGGCCTACTGCAGTTCTAACGGAGTAGGGCCTACTCCGCCAAAGGGGAATTCCCGCCTTGACCTCAGGCAGGTGTACTTAGTACACCTGCCTGAGGTCAAGGCGGGAATTCCCCTTTGACTGAGTGCTAGCTAGATGGTTAGTTTCCAGGAACACCAGATGGTTACACATGCACACTACTGTGATGACAGCCATGACCTAAAACACGGCTGTCCTCAAAGTACAACTGGACTTTTTTCCCCTGCTATTGGTGTTACATTATTGTATGTATTACATGTCTCGCTGATGAATTAGGTACAATGGACTACAATTTTGTGTTATTCTTTTAGCATAGCTTTTTTTTCCTTTCCCTCAGCGCCCTATGTTCCCTCAAAACTAACACTAACCCCAGGGCTAATCCTAAATCAGGGTTCCCCAATAGGCGGCCCGCGGGCCATTTGCGGCCCGCGAGAGGCAACTGTCATACAAAATAAATATATATATATATATATATATATATATATATATATATATATATATATATATATATATATATATATATATATATATATTATTTTTTCTTACTTACTGTTCAAGCAGACTAACAAACACATCTGTAAGTAAATTGTTGATTCTGGACTTATTTTGATTTTCAGTATGTACAACTTGGCTGTGTTACTCTGTATTACTTTTCAAGCAGACTGTAACAACCAAATATTTTAAGTAAATGGTTGATTCTCAACTTATTTTGTTTCCAGAGTGCATTTTTTCCTTGTGTGACCCTCAACACAGGATTTAAGAGTCCCAGGCCTAAAATAACACAGTGTGAAATTAGCTCGATTAGTGAAAAAAAAAACGAATAAAAAAACAAACAAAAAATCGTCACAATGCCCCTGGCCCTCAGCTTGGTACCCGAGACATAATTTGGCCCTTGGGGAAACGTAATTGGGGAACCCTGTCCTAAACCAAGGGAACATAGGGCTGACCCCACTCTCAAGGTGGAGCAGTTGAGCTGACCTGCAGGTCGTAGTAGAGCGAGGTGATCTCGGAGCTGGAGTGGTTGTAGACGTGTGTGATCCTGGTGGGGTAGTTGAGGTCGGCGTAGAAGAACTGCAGGTGCTGTCCCAGGCTGTTCCTGGACGCCACGCGGCGCCCCAGACCGTCGTAGCGGTACTGGATGGTCCAGCTGGCCGCTTTACTGTAGACACGCACCAGCAGACCTGGAGAGAACATGCAGCGTGATGGACCAGGGAGAAGGAGCAGTGGTTGGGACACTGTCAGTCACAGTGTTTCAATACCAGGAACTGTCAAATGTGTATTTATTTTACTTATATTCAACCAGATAGAACATAATCTAAATGAACTATTTTTTACTGCACTTAACCCTGACATTTTCCATAATAGAACCAATAAAGTACATTAAATGCAATGTTCAACTGTTTCAATTGATCCACATTGGAGCCTGACTGATAGATAGCTTTTTGGCTCCGACGTCAATCCCAAATGTGGAGAGTTCTAGACCACGATACATTATTTTTCTAAACTTTTTTTTAAAGTGAAGTTTCTACAATGGACAAGAAAAAACAAGTAAATATACAATTGTGTTTTAGTATTGCTGCCAAATGAAGGAAACTCTCATCCACGCCTTCATCACTAATAACCTTGACTCACTATTCACCACACTGCCCCCAGAAATCAATCAACCCGCCTCCAAACGTCTAAAATACAGCAGAGAGACTTTCTTAAAAAATAACTAGAAAATAATGACCACATTCCCCTGCTCCGCTGTACTGCACCTGCGGCGTTCAGAATCGATTTGAACATTGTATTGTTTGTGTTTTTTTTTTAAATCACCAACGGCCTTGCATTCCCTTATACATATCTGAACTTCTCACTCCCTTATATATCGGTAATAAAACACACGTATACCTTTAGAATTGTACTCGAAGATCTCGGCTCCTCGCTGGCGTAAGAATCCGTCTTCGTCCAATCTGTATTGAACGTCTCCCAGGCGAGTGATCCTGTCTCTCAGGTCGTAGCGTAGCGGCGTGAGGCGGGCGCTGTTCCCCGGGTTCAGCAGGTGGAGGTTCCCATTCAGGTCGTAGCTGTACCTGCAGGAGCAAAACAACAACAAAGGAGTGTGACAAACTTTTAGGAGGAGACTTTGAACTCAAGAGGGTGGAGAATTTGTTTCGGTCGTTATTTACATTGAAATGTTTTCGTTTTTCAGAAAACTCATATCAGGAAGGATATAGATAGAAAGTGTTTTTAGCAGCTTGCTTTAGCAAAGCTGCTCTACAAAGGGGCTGCGATAAAAGGGCGGAAAAACTTCCATTCATATTTATACCCCTACCCAAGAAAGGGGGCTTGGCTGTGGAAAGGGGGCGTGCCTGTAAAAAAGGATCTAACCATTGCTCTGGCTGTGGGCGTCAGGTTACAGGGTGTGGCAGTTTGATTGACAGTTGGAGAATACTTCAAATCATAATAAATTATAGAGTGCACCAACAAAAAAAAAAAGTCTGCTTAGGGTTAGATAAAAACTCGATTTTGTATTTGATGAATTTGGTTTTGGGGCATTTTCTTCTCCAAAGTTTTATTTTCTCCTCTAATAAAGGAAATAGCTATAGATTGAGTCTACTGTCAGCAGCAGCAGCAGCCAGTCAAGCCAGATAAAACTAATTCATAATAGAATGCAGTACTTTTTGCCCTAAATCCCCCAAAATTAGATTATTGTGATTAGTCTAGCTTGCAAGCTTCTAAAAATTATGACAGTGTCATTTTTTTTCTTGTTATAATCAGCCTCAGGTCTTATCGGTGTTGGAAATACATGTTAAACTTTTTCAGTGTTTAAAACATTGCCAATCTACAGTACATGCACGCTTGAGCTTGTAGATCAGCTATTTTGTAGATCTACAAAAACAGTTATAGAGAGAGATAAGAGGTTTCTGTCCCCTACCTCCACATCATCTTCTCGTTGAGGTAGACGGCCTGGAGCTGTCCGTCTACATCGTACTCGTAGCCGTACTTGGTGGTGTTGGCGAACGGGCCGATCTTGATCTCGCGCTTGGTGACGCGGCCCAGGTTGTCGTACTGGATGGTGATCCAGTACATCAGGGACCGGAAGATCTCGTACTGGATCTCCTTGATCCGGCCGTGCTGGTCAAAATGCTTGGTGTAGGTCATCACCGCCGTGGAGATGATCTGATGGAGACATGGAGGAGAGGAGAGGAGAGGAGAGGAGAGGAGAGGAGAGGAGAGGAGAGGAGAGGAAAAGGAAGACATTTGTTGACTTTAAATTGAGAGCAGTTCAGTTCAGTGTATTGTTAGGCATCTTAACGATTCACTGAATTCACAATACGTTTTGAATCACGATAAGAATCGATTCACGATACTAGATTCACGATACTAGGTTCACGATACGATTTGTCACGATTGTTTAAACGCAAAATTATTTTCCAGACAAATCTTTTTTTTTTAATTATTTCTCTTACACAAATCCGGTATTCTACTCTTTAAAAATAAAATAAAACTGTGTTTTATCTCTTTCTTTCTCTTTTCAATACAGTAGCAAAAGACGGATTTTTTTTTGTTGTATTAAATCGATTTAAATTGTCACCAGTTTGAATACATTTTAATCGATTTACGATAAATCGTTACATAACTAGTGTACTGTGTATAACGTGGTCATGAAGTGTGGGGTCATGACCGAAAGAATAAGATCGCGGATACAAGCGGCCAACATTCGTTTTCTCAGACCGGTGGCCGGCCTCTCCCTTAGAGATAAGTTCAGAACCACCGCTCCTTCACTTGGAAAGGATCCAGCTTAGGTGGTTTGGGCAATACGCTATGTACCGTATACCGTAAGTAGTATTTTTTGAAAAAAAACGAATCAAAAACTAGTCAACTATGCACACCTCTGGGTTGTCTTGTTTTACTACTACTACCACCACAAACCATACTACTGCTTTTTTTCTGCATGCAAGTACTTGCTACTTGCTACTTATTAATACCAGTATACTATTATAATTACTTATAATTAACAATCCAAATGGCTCTTTCTTCGACACATGAGTCAAGCTAATGCACTCAGGATAAAATATTATTATACTCTCATATCACAACTAATAAATCCATACGAGACAGAAACAATGACATTTTTGACATTTAATACGGTCACCTTTACCGTGTTCATTGGATTTTACTTCATTGTCCCCTTGGGGAGAGATTTGTCCTCTGTATTTAATGACCAATTAATGATGGGTCCCGGAGCGACCGAAACGTCAGTGTTTGAATGGACTTGGGGTTGGGGTCTGGTGAGCTGGAGCAGGGAGTGGGATTTTTCTTCATTAATGGTCATTTGATACTGTCCTTTGCAAAGGTTCCTCTGTGTTTAAACCCATCCTAAGCAGCAGTGAGCAGCCACAGTGCAGCGCTCAGGGACAAACTCCGGTCGTAAAGGCCAGTGCCTTGGTCAAGGGCACTGGCAGGACCTACTGTACTATAGCATGCATGTCTTTTGGTGCGAGAGGAAACCAGTGTACCCAGTGCAAAAATGGGGAGAACATGCACACTTCCACACAGAAAGGTCACTCTTGCCGTGGTTCAAACCTGGGACCTTCTTACTGTGAGGCAACAGTGCTAATGCCAAGTCACAGTGCTAGATTCTTGTTTTGACATTAAATCAATATTGAACATAATGAGCGCTCTGTCAATATACTTAGAATCAATATTGGATTCAATATCACTGTTTGTTGATTCTACTCCTCTTTGTGTTCTGAGCCACTAACTCGTTCAAAGGCCTCTCCTCTCCTCTCCTCTCCTCTCCTCTCTGCTAAAAACTGTATATTTTGACATTTTTATTTTGTGTCGTTGCACTGTTGTTTTGTCCAGTTGTTTGAGTGTTTAAAGGGATAGTTCACCCCCAAAATGACTTTTTGTCTATCAATTACAAACCCCATGGAGACTTGAATTCATGGAGATTCTTTCGTTTTTGTCGCATTCTGAAACCAATAATTTGATGACCGGCGGCGGCTCCAGTAGGAGACTCAAAGTGTCAACTTTGTGTCTCCTACATTAGCCTCTTATTAGCCTCTTTACGCCGGTCATCAAATTATTGTCTTAAGAATGCGACAAAAACAAAAAAATCTCTATGAATTCAAGGCTTGTGTGTAATTGACAGAGAATAAGTAATTTTTTGGGTGAAGTATCCCTTTAATGGACCACAAAGTGTGTCTCATCAATTTGGCGTCTTTCTAACTCTAGCTGTACTTGGAAAAATAAAATGCGTCAATAACATTTTCAATCAATCAATCAAATCAATGGACACAAACCTGGTTGATGTCGTAGTAGATGACCCCGAACTTCCCAAACTGCTCCACCTTGCCCGAGATGTCGTCGAACTGGTACAGGTCGATGGGCAGCGGCGTCTCGTTGATGACGGCCTGCATGCTGGTCACCCGGAAGCTGTTGTCGTAGGTGTAGTCGAAGCGGGCGTTGACCATGCCGTCCTCGCTGAAGCGGAAGATCTGGCGGTCCACCAGCGGGCCGATCTGCCGGTAGCGGATGGAGCAGATGAAGCCCTCGCTCTGCAGGTTGACCGTCTTCAGCACGCCCGCCGTCTCGTCGTACGTGAAGCTGACGCGCGTCGAGTCGTACAGGATCTCTGCCAGCTTGTTCTGTTGGTCGGGGAGAAAAAGAAAAGCAACAGTAAATGGGTTTTAGCGTGGCAGGCGTTAGCGACACCCAGCATGTATTGTGAGCAGAACGAAGCACAATCTCAGTTACAGATTAAACATGATCATGAGGTATCATTATGGTTATACTAGGAGGAAGATTTTTTTCAAAAAAGTGTACAGAAAGTGTTAAAATTATGTTTTTATGTGGACACACCTCCAAGTATACCTGGTTCTCACCTTAGCCACCTGAACCAGTCCCTCCGCCTCCTGTCCTAGTCCCTCCTCCTCCTCATGCCCACACCTGTTGTGTTTTGATAATGAGGGGGAGGGTATATTTCTACTGTGTCATTAAAGCGCTGTTTTTCTATTGGCACGTTTGACCCTCAAGGTTTCAGCCTCCAGGAAGAAACTCAAAATAGTCAGAGAAGACATAAAACACCATAGGGGGCTTAATGAAGTTCTATCAACCTCATAGACACATGAAAGACAGAAAAAGTGCAAAACCATGGTACCACCTCTTTAAACTTGAATAAATCTATTATGTAAATGTTTTTGAGATTACAATATTTTGTCCCATCTGTATGGTAGAGTATGTTTGAGTATGTATGTCATATCATAATAATAGGCTCAGGGGTAGAGTGGCCGGTAGAGCGGCCGGATGGAAACCGGATGGGTTCCCAGTTTGATCCCGGGCTCCCCCAGAGTTAATGTCAAAGTGTCCTTGAGCAAGACGCTGAACCCCTAATTGCTCCCGATGAGCAGGTTGGTGCCTTGAATGGTTTCCTCCGCCATCAGTGTGTGAATGTGTGTGTGAATGGGTGTATGTAATGCACAATCTATGTAAAGCGCTTTGGATAAAAGCGCTATATAAATGCACCATTTACCATTTTTATAAACCTTGATGGTATTTTTCTATTTCTTTAATAGAACAGGATGGCTGAATGATGTCTTGTTACCGTCCACGGTGCTTGGTCGACGACACAAACATCACTACATAATATGGAGCCGTTGCATTTTATGTGACAGGAAAGGAAATAGATTTTTCACAGTGGCTGATGTATTTCAAAATTCACCCGCAACTTGTTTGATTTTTTTCGACAGACAAATAGGATTCCTGTGTCAAGTAGAGCAGTTTCTGCTCGCTGATGGCTGCATGCTAACCTGTCACGGTAAAACGTATGGCAGAACTGAATGTATTGTTGTTGTTACCTGTCGCCGGTATTTGTATAGAATACGACGTCCTGTACCCAGGTGAGCCACTCGCAGGAGCTGATGTGGGGAGCGAGGGAGGGAGAGAGAGAGAGAGAGAGAGAGAGAGAGAGAGAGAGAGAGAGAGAGAGAGAGAGAGAGAGAGAGAGAGAGAGAGAGAGACTTGAGATTAACATGATCATGACAATGACACAGACTTATACATACTTTGTCATACCACACAGATAGTGAATATAGTTGTTTGAATGTTTAAAACTACAGTATCATAAAAAAAATCATTACAACAAATTATAAAAAAACAAAAAAAGGCAACATTTGCCCAAAATAGGGACACCAGCAGGGATAGTTCACCCAAAAAATTACTTATTTTCTATCCATTATCCACCCCCATGGAGATATTTGTTTAGTTTTTGTCGCATTCCTAAGCCAATAATGTGTTGACCAGCGGACCGGTAGGCAGCGGTTATGGTAGGAGACACAAAGGAGACTCTTTGTGTCTCCTACCGGAACCACTGCCGGTCATCAAATTTTTGGCTTAGGAATGTGACAAAAAAGTCCAATTTTGTTTATAACACAGTAACAACACACACCATTCAACTGTACAGTGTAATTCATTCGGATTAATTCGATCCATATGGCATGAATATCGATACAGAGTCCATTTTGCATCCCACCTTGAGGCATTTCATACTCTCAAACAAACAAACACACACACAGTGGTGTAAAAGTGGTGTAAAAACGCATGCACGCGCGCACGCACGCACGCACACGCACACGCACACACACACACACACACGCACACGCACACGCACACGCACACGCACACGCACACGCACACACACACACTATTGTACTATTATAATGATCTACCTGTCCGTCCTCAGAGTAGTCCACGGTGACAGAGGCGTTGCTCTCGGGCGGGCTGTAGATGTTGCGGTAGTACCCGATGGACCTGATGGTCTGCATGGTGTGTCTGGCAACGCTGGGCATGGTGACCGCAGACAGACGGTCCCCAGAGTCAAAGTCAAAGATGTACTGACGCTGGCTGTGGAGCAACAGCACCATGGACTGGATGGAGAGATAGAGTAGAGAGAGAGATAGAGAGATAGAGTAGAGAGATAGGGAGAGGGAGAGAGCACAACAGCACATTATAGTTTGATATCATCACAAGCTAAAATCGTCATTATCAGCATCCATCCATCCATCCATCCATCTTCAACCGCTTATCCAGAATCGGGTCGCTGGGGGTAACGGTACCAACAGAGAGCTCCTGACTTCCCTTTCCTGAGCTGCTACTTCCTCCTTGGGGATCCCGACGCGTTCCAAGGCCAGTGTGGAGACATAATCCCCCCCATCTGGTCCTTGGTCTGCCCAGTTGGACGTGCAGCGAGGACCTCCCTAGGGAGACGTTCGGGAGGCATCCGTACTAGATGCCCAAAACACCTACTGTAAGCTGGCTCCTTTTCAAGTGAAGGAGTGGCAGTTCTAATCTATCTCTAAGGGAGAGGCCAGCCACCCACAAAAAAATCATATTGGTCGCTTGATCTACAAGCTTACGACGCACCACTTTGTGATGTGTTGTAAGCTTGTA
>NC_137604.1:60590000-60592500 GCF_963280865.1 Gymnoscopelus braueri
AACGTATGAGTAGCACGGCTTGGGTAACTAAATTGTGAGATGATGGTATGTGTTGTTGTAAGTACTAGGAGCTGATGGTAGGTGTTGTAAGTACTAGGAGCTGATGGTAGGTGTTGTAAATACTAGGAGCTGATGGTAGGTGTTGTAAGTACTAGGAGCTGATGGTAGGTGTTATAAGTACTAGGAGCTGATGGTAGGTGTTATAAGTACTAGGAGCTGATGGTAGGTGTTGTAAGTATTAGGAGATGATGGTTGGTGTTGTAAGTACTAGGAGCTGATGGTAGGTGTTGTAAGTACTAGGAGCTGATGGTAGGTGTTGTAAGTATTAGGATATGATGGTAGGTGTTGCAAGTATTAGGAGATGATGGTTGGTGTTGTAAGTACTGGGGGATAGACTCCCTCGTTCTCGGTCAATACCAACGATAAGCCTCTCAGATGGACAGCAGTGTATATGGTGGCAGAACAGCACTTCTGCCAGACATCTGTTATGTTCTCACTCTTCTGTGGTGACAGGAAATCAGACAGATTATATCACCTCCACACAGTTTATTGGTCTTAATCCAATGTCTCTCTCTCTCTCTCTCTCTCTCTCTCTCTCTCTCTCTCTCTCTCTCTCTCTCTCTCTCTCTCTCTCTCTCTCTCTCTCTCTCTCTCTCTCTCTCTCTCTCTCTCTCTCTAGTCACAACAATGTCCACTGAGACTGAAATGTTATGTCAACATACTACCACACTCAGATCTACTTCAGCAGATAGCAGTGTATGCATATGCACACACACACACACACACGCACGCACGCACGCACGCACGCACGCACGCACGCACGCACGCACGCACGCACGCACGCACGCACGCACGCACGCACGCACGCACGCACGCACGCACGCACGCACGCACGCACGCACACACACACACACACAAACACATCAGACGATAATGCCATAACTCACTCCCTTGTTTACAGTGACAGCAGACTGAATCAGACTGCGCACGGCACGCGCACACACACACACACACGCGCGCATGCACGCACGCACGCACGCACGCACGCACGCACACACGCACACGCACACACACACACAGCAGCAGCATATAGTGCCGATAGGAGTGTTTGATCACTAAGCCATCTGTGTTAGCTAAGCGCAAGCATGACAAATGGAGGTTTTAGGAGGACACACATTCTCCCGCAATCTAATTGGCCGCCGTTCAGCACAGATCCCCCCAATCTGATTGGCTGGGGTTCAGCACAGACGAGGAAGTGGAAGAGAGCAGTCACCTCGTCCAGTCAAAACATCCTGCAGCCACGTAAACCCACCTTCACCTTCCCCCAAAAATCTGGACCCAATCGACTATCATCAACATACTTGAAAAGTGAAAAGTAAAAGCACCTCGGTATCGTAATGAAGCACAGTATTTCGGTAAATGTACTTGGTTATTTTCCACTGCCACTGATATAACCGAACTACACGAAAAGCTGGACCCAATCACAAATACACAGTAGAAGAAGTACTTGTTTGTTTTACTTAAAGGAGTAGTTCATCCAAAAAAAAATACGTATTTGCTATACACCTTTGCTACACATCCCATGAAGCATTGAATTCATGGGGATTTTTTTTTTAAATCAAATTATTGGCTTAGGAATGCGACAAAAACAAATCTCCATGAATTCAACGCTTCATGGGGTGTAATTGATCAAAAATAAAAAAAAGTTTTGGGTGAACTACTCCTTTAAGTAAAAGTAGCCATACCAGAATACCTCAAAACCGTACTTTAGTAGAGCACTTGAGTAAATGTACTCGGATATTTTTGCACCACTGATAAAAAACGGCATTCACCACCTGAAAAATCTGGACCCAATTGACTTTTATCAAACAGACGTCAGTGAAACTTCCTTGGGAGGAAAAAAACTAAAATAATGTTTATCTTCTGCCTGGATGCTTTGGTTTGATTAGGATTTGTTCTTCTAATCTATATAAAAGAACGTCAAGGCTTTCAGGATACCTTTAACGGTTAATTTGTAAATCTTGTTTTCCATTTCAGATGAGGAAATAAAGTTTTGATGTTTTGACAAGGTATAGAGGAGAACGTTTTTCAAAGTGTATACTGTGTAGCATACAAAACAAAATAGAAATCTAACATAAAAGTTTATTTAACTCCGAACAGTGTACAGAGTAGAATTTATAGACAAAGTATTTAAGACTCCAGTGAAAACAGCATTAGTTAATTAATTAATCCGCCAGTGCCAGTATTTTTACAAATTTTTGGAGACCCACAGAATGTTTTCTTTCAATGACAATGTAAACACCAGATGTCTCTGGGGGAAAACATTTTTAAACGTGATCTTCCGCCATTTAGTTATCGGCAGTTGAATATAGCTTGTTTTCACCAAAAACGCAATCTGGGAAAATAAATCAGAGACATTTTTATTTTTATAAATCTGATAACGTTTTTTTAGATCACGTGATTTTCAGGTGTATTCTTCTTCGGGAGTCCTATGATCACT
>NC_137604.1:60597500-60617500 GCF_963280865.1 Gymnoscopelus braueri
ATAATTTGCATCAGCGCATACACATACAGTATAATATCTAGGCATTCCACAGTCCTGTGAAAGGCATTTTCTAACTGAAATGTCAGTTCGGTCGTCGACACAAAGCCCTATTCTCTGGTGGTGTCAAGGTGAAACTTTTATTGAACGCCGATGTACATTCCCTCCATTTCTCTATTTTGAAAACGATTATGAGCAAACCGTTCACTGTATGTCCCTTATGGAGACGAATTCAAACGATGCGTGACAGCCATCATCACAGGGAGTTTTTTTTTAATATTGTAGCTAAAAATGTGAACAAGCGTTGTTGAATGAAATACCAGATACCTGAACACACACCGCTGACTGGATGAGAGAAAGGAGAAGGAGCATGACAGAGAGAGAGAGAGAGAGAGAGAGAGAGAGAGAGAGAGAGAGAGAGAGAGTGAGAGAGAGAGAGAGAGAGAGAGAGAGAGCAAAACAGAGAGGGAGTGAAGAGAGACAGACAGACAGACACACACACAGTAGAGTTCTCAACAGTCCTGAAATTAAGGCCCGGCCCTAACTGGGCCCTACTGGGCCGGCCGAGGCTCGGCCCGGCCCAAGCAATTACATACTTTTAGGCCCGAAAACCCCCAAAAACTAAAGCAGGTCTTAATGTGTGCTTAATGTCCCAAAGTCATGCATCCAACACGCTTTGAACTGAGCAGATTGGACTTCCGTTCCAGAGATAATGGCCAAAACATCTTGAAAACTGACACTTTTAGCGATTTCCGATTGAGTTTTAGCCATTGTCGCCCGTTTTTCTTTAATAAGACGGGCTATGAAGGTCGGACGCCGACGAACTAGATACCTGAGTAAAGTTCACTTTGAGCTGCATCCAACACATCCACTGCCATTTCCGTCGGCCTTACCGTTAGGCCACTAGGGGCAGTTGAAATCTATTTTTGGGGGGTAACAGATTTAGTCAGCCCGGCCCGACTAATTAGCATAGATTTTGGGCCCAGCCTGGCCCGAAAACATCGGGTCGGCTAGGGTTGGGTTCGGGCAGAATGTGAGAACTCTAACAGACAGACAGACAGACAGACAGACAGACAGACAGACAGACAGACAGGGAAAGAGAGAGAGAAAGAAAGAAAGAGAGATACAGGGAAAAAAGTGACAGACAGACAGACAGACAGACAGACAGACCGTACCTCCAGGAGCAGTACTTGGAGGACTTCTTGAACTTGAAGGCGGAGCGTGATAGGGTGTTCCTGGGCAACGGCCGTGTGGGCGGGGAGTACACGGAGCCCGTTGCCATGGTGTAGCCGGGCGTCGCCGTGGAGAAGAGGGGAGTGGTGCCCGTACCTGTCTTAAAGAGGAAGTGCCTGGAGAGAGAGAGAGAGAGAGAGAGAGAGAGGAGAGAGAGAGAGAGAGAGAGAGAGAGAGAGAGAGAGAGAGAGAGAGAGAGAGAGAGATTCTTTATTAGTCCTTGAGCAAATTTCTTTTGCGCCAAGCAGTCACCAGGACACAGTAAAAAATAATCAAATCTTATACTTAAGTAAAAGTATTAATACTGCAATGTACAAATACTCTATTACAAGTACAAGTACGGAATTCAAAATCTTCTTGAGTAACAGAACACAATTATTGGCATCGAAAGTTTTCAAATAATTGTAGTGGAGTAAAAGTACACTATTTGCCTCTGAGATGTAGTGGAGTAGAAGTAAATGTACTGAAAAGTAGAAATACTCCAGTAAAGTAAAAAATACCTCAAACGTGTACAAGTAAAGTACTTGAGTACATGTACTTAGTTACTTTACACCACTGGCAATCACACAACACATAAACAAAACACACAATACATACAGACAGACAATAAAACAATTCCTTTACACATTCCTTACTCAAACTTTTTCATGTCAAGGACCCCCAGTCATGGACATCAGCTTTCTACCCGACAGAGATGACATAAAAAGCAGCAGGTAGATGATATGTACGTGACTTTGGACAAAACAAATTGTCACGTATCGCCGCGTGTTTTAGAACTGACGGTGGAATCAAAACAAGCCGTGACTTTTTGAATGCCAAATTTATTTTATTCTAGGATTGCTGCGGGGGGAGAGAGAGAGAGAGAGAGAGAGAGAGAGAGAGAGAGAGAGAGAGAGAGAGAGAGAGAGAGAGAGAGAGAGAGAGAGAGAGAGAGAGAGATTTAACGCACTAAAGCCGGGAACGCATCTGTCATTTTAAGATTTCTTTTGGCTATTCAAAAAAAATCTACAAGCTCATAACGCGGCCGTGGTAAGAGCTTGTTGATCTGCTATTCTTTTTTTTATCTTGCAAATTTGTGCAAATCTTTGATACATTTTTAAAATGAATATTTGTAACTCATATCTTTGCTTCTGGAGGTCCCTGGAACTAAATATTTGATAAATGTTTGCTATATGTATATATTCAAAAAAAAATCACAATTTTTCACAATGTTAAAAAAATAGCAGATCTACAAGCTCACATCTGCTATTTAAAAAAAATTACATATATTTTTTTGAAATATGTTTTGAAATATTTTGGAAATATTTGCTACAATATATTCAAAGATTTGCTCGTAGCGCGGCACAGAGTGCCGCTCTACGAGCTTGTAGATCTGCAGATATTTTTGAATAGCCCAAAGTATAAAATAATGGTCATAGCTAAAATCGAAAAAATGACACAGATGCGTTCCCGGACTGAACGGGTTAAAGCCGCGAGACGAATAACGTGCCGTTTGCAAAATAAAAGCAATTATCAACGTGAGGGTGTAAAACCGTGAGAGTTTTCATTTCTCTGTACTCCCCTGGGCAGGTGTTTATCCCATTCAATCCGGGGACGCATCTCTGTCATTTTCTTCTTTCTTTTGCCATTAAAAAATTGCAGATATACAAGCTCATAGCGCGGCACCGAGTGCCGCGCTATGAGCTTGTAGATCTGCTATTTTTGAAGAAAAAAAAACGTGAAAATGTGTGAAAATCTTTATATATTTTTAAAACGAACATTTGTAACTCAAATCTTTGCATCTGGTGGTCCCTGGAACAACATATTTTATGAATGTTCGCTTTAAAAAATGTATAGATTAGCACACATTGTCACGATTTTTCAAATAGAAAATAGCAGATCTACAAGCTCGTAGCGCGGCACTGGGTGCAGCGCTACGAGCTTGTAGATCTGCTATTTTTGAGTAGCCAAAGAAATCTAAAAATGACACAGATGTGTTCCCCGGCTTGAATGGGATATTTCACAGGAAAACGTGACACACATGCCAATAAACTAATCTGTGCTTCATCTTCTTTTGCAAAAAAAATCAAAACACGTTTGATATCACAGTTATACTCTTTGATCCCAGATTCAATCATCATACACATTCACAGACACAATCTGCAGTGATGTAAAGTACATTTACTCCAGTACTGTACTTTAAGTACAATTTTGAGGTACTTTACTACTTTACTGGAGTATTTCAAATTGTCTATAATTTTACTTCTATTCCACTACATCTCAGAGGCAAATATTGCACTTTTACAATTATTTGAAAACTTTAGTTACTAGTTATTTTGCAGATATGCATTATTACACCATAAAACAAACATTAACCACTTTAGCCCTATTTTATACCTCGGCTATTTGAAAATAGACGATCTACAAGCTCACAACGTGTCGCATCACGACACGTTGTGAGCTTGTAGATCTGCTATTTTCAAACATATTAGTACACTTTACCTTTTGGTGTCTAAGCACAATTTGATACCAATATTTGCTGTCAAAATCAACACTGCACTGCTATAATCCACAAGTATGTCCACAAGGAAGAGCAATCAATGCCCTACTTGATCATACTACAGCATGACAAAAAAAGCATTTTTTTTCCCCTTAAAGGGACTACACCATGAATTTTAACTTTTCCTTCTTGTTTGTTTGTTTTTGGTCTCCCCTACCTCTCTTCTATCCCCAAAAATACCCCAGTTTGAGCACTCAGGCTTTCACAGCATATCTGGGGTTTTATGTAAATTGGTCTCAAAACAGGCCAAACTGATTTGGTCCCGAAAGTGACGTCACTAGCGGTACAATCCCTCCCTCTTTTTTCCACACAGAACCAGGAGATAACATGCATACAAACTGGCTCAATAGCGCCACGTGCAAATCAGGACAATGTGGTATTGCAGGTGAAAGTGCTTTATAAGCCAGAGAGAAGTTAGTTGGAATGAGTATATCTGAGGCTTGATTTAGGCTCAAACCTTTTGAAAAACGTTTGAGGGACATAAACAATATGATATTAAATATTAAATATATTTTTAATTCATGGTGTGTAGATCCTTTAAATGCTTTCACTCTTTTCTCTCACACTTTTTTGTATGGCTAGCCCAGTGTGTTACTGTTCATAATATCATGGTTTCTTTTTTAGTGGGCTGTTATCTCTTTCTCTTTCTGTTGGTAGTCATGGCTGCCAGTTCCCACCTGAGGTTGTGTGGGAGTCCCCTCCGCTCCAGACCGTACTGGATAACGGCTAGCTTGCATATCGTCTTCAGGCTAGGACTTAGGTCTAGGATGTACAGCGATCCTACAGTGCTCCTCGTTCTTCCTACAGAGAGGACAACACGAGGGCCCACCGTGCAACAGAACATGTAATGCGCGCGAATAATGTTCGTCGGACACAGGGCGTTCCTTTTAGGCTCAACCCGTTTCCAGGAGAAGGTCTTTGGATTGACCTTCCACGAATCTTTGAGCCCCAGGCCCAATACATACAGCTCTCCATTGTAGGCAAAGGCTGAATTACACCTTCCAAAAGCTGCGCTAAAAAAAAAACTGTTGGTCTCAGTGTCAAACACATTGAAGTATTTGTATTCCCCTGGTCCCTCGCCGCCCCCAAATACAAACATCTTTGTCCCGATGATGATGGCGAGAGAGTGACGACCCAAATCACCCTGTCTTCCGATGTTAATTTTAGACCAGACCATCGTGGTGGTGTCCAACTTGTACATGTGTGTGTGAGCGTCTTCAAACATCTTGTTGGCTCTCCCGTAGATGTACATGACCTTCCCCAAGACGCAGGCTGAGTGGTCCTCCCGTCCCTTTGGAACACTGCCTGAAACCCTGGCTTTGGTGTCGACGTCAAATGCATAAAGTGCATTGTAGCACTTCCCATGCCTCGATCCTCCCCAGATGTAGACGAGGTTTTCTATCAGCACAGCTGTGTGGCCCCTGAGCCAGTAGGGAACCTCGAAGGGACGTTCTCCTCTTCCAGTTTTAGTCGGGGGCTTCAACTTCGTCCAGCGCAAGGCCACGGTGTTGAAGACGTGGACACCCATCTCTCCTGTGTCCTCGTCACAACCAAAGGAGTAGACGTTGCTCCCCACGGTCACAGCTGCATGATTTTGTCTGTTTGGTGCCCTCAGATGTGCCGTCCAGTATAACATTTCTCACAGCAGCACCACAGCGGATGAAATAGGCTTGGTCAGACGGTGCACGGTAACATAAAGTAGTCTATTGGGTGTGCCGCCACTTATATTGGGTTCAGCGGCACAAGTGCTTGGCTAATCCGTGACGTCGATGGGTAATGTTGGTCAATCAAGGACGCCGATATGTGTTGATCTCCCTAATATGGGAAATTATTATATTATACCAGTTGTGACACGAGTGTGTGTGTGTGTGCGTGCGTTTGAATGTAAATAATGTACATTGTAAAGCGCTACAGAAAAGCACCGTTTACCATTGCATGAGACTAGCCTGCAGTGTTTCTACAATCACATGATTGGTTTCTGCACTGGGATAAAAACAATTTCTCAAAGACTGTAGCCGCTATAAATATGATTATTATGAGACTTATGCTTTCCATAAGTGCTGCCAATGCCAGGCAGTAATTGTTGAATTAATTCTTTGGTTGTGTGTTATGTTTCTTTTTTTTTTTCTCCCAGCATCCACGGTGTACAATACTCTCTGATAGGCTAATACGCCTGGAGCGATTACCAAGGTCACAATGTCCAATTAGCGACAGAACCTCCGCTAATGAGCATTTGTAATTACAATTACAATGTTCTCTAACGAGCTGGTGTGATTAACAATTAGACGGTATTATAACGAGGGCCCTTCAATTAATACCTGCCTCCGGGCGGGCGAGAGGAGAGAGAGGGAGAGATGGAGGGAGAGAGGGAGGAGAGGAATGGAGAGAGAGGTAGAGAGAGAGAGAGATTTATATTATATTATTTAACCCATTAAGACCGGGAACGCATCTGTGTCATTTTTAGATTTGAGCTAAAAAAAGCATTATTTTACACTTTGGCTATTCACAAATAGCTACAAGCTAGATCTACAAGCTCATAGCGCGGCACCGAGTGCCGCGCTATGAGCTTGTAGATCTGCTATTTTTTGAAAAACGGTGAAAATGTGTGCAAATATGTGAATATTCTTTTAAAGCAAACGTTTTTAACTCAAATCTTTGCTACTGGGGGGTCCCTGGAACCATATATTTTGAAATGGGGGGTCCGTGGTCAAATTAAATACATATAATTTTGGGGGTCCTTGACAATTATGAAAAAGTTTGAGAACTAATGATATAGAAAAAAAAAACTATTTCAGAAAAAAAAGAATATAATCCCCAGAAGCAAAGATTTGAGTTAAAAAAGATTTGCACAAATTTTCCACGATAAAAAAAAAAAAAAATGCAGATCTACAAGCTCTGAGTGCCACGCTATGAGCTTGTAGATCTGCTATTTTTGAATAGCCAAATACATCTAAAAATGACACACAGATGCGTTCCCGGTCTTAATGGGTTAAACAGGAATATTATAGCCTCCGAGGGGAATGCTATAATATGTGTGGTGATTTCTGAACAATAACTACAGTGGTAATCTTTCGCTATAGGTGGGTAGTAACGCTTTAAATGTACTCCCATTATATCTACTTAAGTGACTTTTTGGAAAATTTGGATAAAGAGGAGTTTTAATGCAAACATACCTTTTACTTTTACTTGAGTATTTGTGATGAAGTAATGCTACTTTTTTTTTTGCTCCAATCCATTGGGCTTCATTCTGCCTGTCACTTTTATTTGCACAATGTGTCCCTTATTTTAATCAGTGGTGTAAAGTAACTAAGTATATTTACTCAAGTACTGTACTTAAGTACAATTTTGAGGTTCTATTACTATACCAGAGTATTTCCAATTTTCAGTACTTTTGCTTCTACTCCACTACATCTCAGAGGTAAATATTGTACTTTTACTCCACAACAATTATTTGAAAACTTTAGTTACTAGTTACTTTGTAGATTTTGAGTACAAAACATATATTAACCACTTCAGCCCTATATACATTTCGGCCATTTGAAAATAGCCGATCTACAAGCTCAGGATGTGTCGCATCGCGACGCATTGTGAGCTTGTAGATCGGCTATTTTCAAAAGATTTTTATACACTTGAAAACTTGAAATGGGACATCCTGCAAAATGAGTACTTTCTACGTACATTTTGAATACAGGACTTCAACTTGTAACAGAGTATTTCTGCATTGCAGTATTGATACTTTTACTTTAAGTAAAACCTTGAAGTACTTTTTCCACCACTGCTAGTAACTACTCCAGAGCGCACACTCTGAACAACATTACACACACAATACACACTCCTTGTGTCCACTGATCTGTGCACACAGAGCACTACACACTGGTGCACACACACACAAACAAACAAAGGCTGATTGGATGTCAACAACGTCTCCATGACAACAGCGTCGGGATGGGATTGGAAATCGGGGGAAAAACGTCTCACATTAAAACGTTGGGGTGTCATGATGGGACTATAGTTGTGAGCATGTAGATCGGCTATTTTCGCTCTTCATTGACGGGTGAAGTAGATAGGGCTTAGGTGGTTCACTTTAATGCATTGATTTTACTTAAAGGGATAGTTCACCCCCAAAATGACCACAGAGGTGCGCAGCGCAAGCTCATGCACAAGCTCGCGCGTCGAGTCCATTGGTCGAAACCATTTTCATGTACAGTGGCCCCAGCCGTTTTAAGCTGCAGTACACCTATGAATGGCCAGCATGTCCATTGCACTTCAATGCAAACTCTGGGTTCTGGGGGCTTGAGTGAAACCCCCCGTGATTAGCAACATTCAGGGGGTCGTTCATACTGGAGATAAATATTCTGTGACTAATTGAAAAGGTAAGAAAATCGAAAAAAAATGCTGGCAGTTTTTTGATTCATTTATTTATTCTGGCAGTGAATGAGTTAATTGAAGAGTTTTTCCCTAATTTCCCCAAGACCTAACAAACAATGACAAACAATGACAATACACCAAGAAAATAAACTGATATTTATGCATACCAAACTAATAAGACCAATTAAATGTTTTCATTTTGTCATTTAGACAAACTAAATACAATTATGTGAAGGGAATTCACTTTTCTACAAACGTGGCATGGATTCAACGGTGAGTCTAAGTCTGTTCAGTAGCCAAGCAATATTTCAGTATGATTTATTCATTATTATTAAGGCAAGAGCTACTTATTCCAAGACCTAACAAACAATGACAATAAAAAACATAATTCATTGTTTAATAAATTTAACACAAAAAAAGCAACTGAAATACCTATATATTAAAACTGCATTACTAATACAATACAAACTCTAATCATGCTGTAATGAAATGTTTTCATTTAGTCATTTAGACGAATGAAATACATTTAACAGTCTAATAGTGGCAGCTTTTGCTCCATGCATCATATTTTACACACAGTGCATCGCATAATAATTTCATCATTCTGTTCAGTTTCACATTCTTTTTTTTATGTGAAAATAATTGCATTGTGAATGCAAGCAGCACAGAGTCATTTGTTGTATCTTTACAATACGATGTGTCTTTATAAGACATTAGTCCATGGGGTGAGGCAGTCCGTATGGACAGAATGGTTATGTGAAATATCCTTCATCAATGTACGGACAGCAGTGGTTGGAAAAAGTACTCAAATGTTTTACTTAAGTAAAAGTATCAATACTGTAATGTAGAAATACTCTGTTACAAGTAAAAGTCCAGAATACAAAATGTCCTTAAGTAAAAGTACAATGGTATTGGTATCAAAACGTACTTGAAGTATTTAAAGTCAAAGTACTCATCATGCAGAATTTCCCATTTCACAATTTTTCAAATGTATAAAATGCATGAAAATATTTTGAAAATAGATCTACAAGCTCACAATGCGAGCAGATTAGTATGCATTACAAGTGTGTTTATAATGCATTATAGACATGTCATGCATAGCCAGTGTTACCCAATTATAATAATTGACCTTATAAGTCATTATTGAATGCTTTATATGATATGTTATGATTAGTGTTATAAAGCATTATGAGCATTAAGGAGTTCTTATAACTATAGTTATACAGTGTTATAAGCAGATTATAATACACTAAAAGTATGTTTATAATGCATCATAGACATGGGATGCATAGAAAGTGAAACCTCAAAGTTTGCTGGGGACCCCCTGGAACCCCCTCAAGGACCCCGCGGGTCCCCGGACCCCACTTTGAGAACCACCTTGAGAACCAACCTTGAGTCAAATATGTGGATATAAAAGCTATCCACGAATGCAACAAATACAACATGTATGTATGGCTTTTTCCGAAGGTAATGCACAGAGTTCAAGCAGCACTCGAAATCCACACTGCCTGAGGAGGAACATTAGTTGTTGTTTTTTTTATGTGGACCCAGCATGCTGTGTTCCTGCCGTATAAACATATACAAGGTTTTGGACCCATGCACACAAAACCTAAACAAAATGCACCTTGCATTGTGCCATTGTGCAATGGCTATTGTATTGTATAGCAAAAGTAAAAGTCTGGAATTCAAAATTGACTTGAGTAAAAGTACAAACGTATTTTTAAAGTACAAAAAGTAGAAAATACCCATTAGGGCGCGCCCCCACCAAGAGTTGGCTGGCCGCTGATAAACGCAGGTTGTGCGCGGCCACAGTTTTTTGCAGCCAGCGGATTCTAAAAAACGGGAGTGTCGCGCCTGTCACTCACTTTCAGGAGCCTCCCCGTAGCCCGCACTCGCCCACACTGCCTTCTGCCTAGAGCACCATGTTGCTTCCTGAGTCTTGAGACGGTCCGCCTTCGACTCACCCGATTGGACAGAGGGAGAAAATCAGCGCCTGCCTCCAGCAGTTTTATGCTTAGTCGCGGAGAGCAGATAAACGCAAGGTCTGCGCGAGAGGCGGAAAAATCTGCTCTTGCGTGAATCAACGCATTTGCATTGACAATGCATTGGCAGATTCTGCAAACAGCAGCCAGCCAACTCTTGGTGGGGGCGCGCCCTTAGGTAGAATGTCCCATTTCACAAGTTTTCAAATGTATAAATTGTATAAAAATCTTTTGAAAATAGCAGATCTACAAGCTCACAATGCATCGCATTGTGAGCTTGTAGATCTGCTATTTTCAAATGGCCAAAATGTATATAAGGCTGAAGTGGTTTACTGTATGTTTTGTGATAATAATCAAAACCCACAAAGTAACTAGTAAATAAAGTTTTTTAAATAATTGTAGTGGAGTAAAAGTACAATATTTGAATCTGAGATGTAGTGGAGTAGAAGTAAAAGTACTGAAACTGGGAAATACTCCAACAAAGTCAAAATACCTAAAAAATGTACTTAAGTACAGTACTTGAGTAAATGTGCTTAGTTACTTTCCACCACTGACTGTGGGTGAAGGCCTTCCAAACTGCCTGAAATAATCTAATTGAAATAGTAAGTTCCTTGAATGCAACAAATACAACATGTATAGTGCTTTTTCAAGGTAATGCACAGAGTTCAAGCAGCACTTGAAATCCAATCTGCCTGAGGAGGAACATTAGTTCACAGCCTGCTGTGTTCCTGCCTTTCTAAACGTACAGGGCTTTGGACCCATAAACACACAACCTAAACACACTGCACCTTGCATTGGGCCATTGTGCAATGGCTATAGTATTGTATAGCACAATAGTAATAGCACTGTCTTTTTTTTTTTACTGCCGTTTCTATTGTTAACCCATTCAATCTGGGAACTAATATAGCTATAGGGGTCCTTGACACGAAAAAGTTTGAGACCCACTGAAATGGACGATTTGAACAATATTAACCCATTCAATCCGGGAACGCATCTCTGTCATTTTAGATTTCTTTAGCTATTCAAAAAATAGCAGATCTACAAGCTCATAGCGCGGCACCGAGTGCCGCGCTATGAGCTTGTAGATCTACAATGTTTTTGAAAAATCGTGAAAATGTGTGCACACATTTGAATTTATATATTTTTAAAGGGAACATTTTTGACTCAAATCTTTGCTTCTGGGGGTCCCTATTACAAAATATGTTGAGATGGGAGTCCGCGGCCAAATACATATAATTGTGGGGGTCCCTTGATATGAAAAGTGTGAGAACCACTGATATAGAAACATAAGTTTTTAAAAAAACTGTAGGATTTAGAAGAAATTTGTAGAATCCCCAGAAGTTTTCTAAAATAGCAGAACTACAAGCTCGTAGCGCGGATCTGCTATTTTTGAATAGCCAAATCAATCTAAAAATGACACAGATTCTTTCCCGGTCTAAATGGGTTAGGGTAGGGTTAGAACAATATTATTACTGGCATAGCGTGCCACAGTGATGGGCTTTCACTGTGTCAGGGTCTTTATTACATTTGGTAGAATTTGATACAATGTAACAATGAAGAATGGGAATGGAGAATCCTCAGGTCCTCTCATTTATCTATCGTCTCTGTCGGGTGGAAACCTGTACAGTATGTCCAAAACTGTACTTTTCAGGATAAAAAACTCAAAAACTGCAAAAGGTTGCATATCTGAAACGCTTCGCTTCGGGTCGAATTTCATAGTTTATAGATCTGCTACTTTTGTGTGACGCTGTAGTATGGCGTTAATTTACGAAAAAAAATACATAAAAGGTTAGAATATGGAGATACAAGGTGTCTGCCCGACAGCAACGAGATTTGTGCAAAGCACACACACACGCACAACGCACACGCACACGCACACGCACACGACCACACACACACGCACACACACACACACACGCACACACACACACAAACTCATCTCTTATCAGGAAAAAAAATATCCTATTTGTTTAGACAAACAGGTTGAGTTAAGTTTTGCTAGCGTCAGACATTCCTCCAAGGGATATCTGATTTACATTGTCTCTCTCACACTCACACATACATACACACACACACACACACACACACACACACACACACACACACACACACACACACACACACACACACACACACACACACACACACACACACTTCCAATCATTGGTCTTATCGGAATGGAAGAGAAAACCGGCTAATGTGGCGCAGATGCCGAAACAGGAATCACACGAGGACACAGAGGTCTATAGGTGTGTGCACACGCACGCACACAGACAAAGACACACACACACACACACACACACACACACACACACACACACACACACACACACACACACACACACACACACACACACACACACACACACACACACACACACACACACACACACACACACACACACACACACACACAGCTCACTTTGCTAATCCTATCAGAGTGGAGAGAGAGAGATGAGAGAGAGAGAGAGAGAGAGAGAGAGAGAGAGAGAGAGAGGAGAGAGAGAGAGAGAGAGAGAGAGAGAGAGAGAGAGGCTGTGACATCAGTGTAAAGATGTTATTCTGTGTTTTAAAACCAGCCTCTCTCATTGGATTAGAGGGTTGTTCATGTTACTAAGAAGGTCCAGGTTCAAACCCCGAGAGGAGCCTTTCTGCCTCTCGCTCTCTCACTGTCTCTCACTGTCTGTCTCTCTCTCTCTCATTGGTGGAAAGTAAGTAAGTAAGTATATTTACTCAAGTGCTGTACTTCAGTAAAACTTTGAGGTATTTTTTACTTTACATGAGTATTTCCAATTTTCAGTACTTTTACTTCTACTCCACTACATCTCAGAGACAAATATTGTACTTTTACTACACAACAGTTATTTGACATTACTGTAGTTACTAGTTACTTTGCAGATATTACATTATAAAACATATATTAACCACTTTAGCCTATTTTATACATAGGCTATTTGAACGCGTCGCGATGCGACGCGCTGTGAGCTTGTAGATATGCTATTTTCAAATATTTTAGTAGTTGTACTTTTGGTGCTTTAAAGGTATCATGACATTCATGTTTACACCACATTCAGAGTCTTTGTCCTGGTCCTTCAAACGTGTACAAAAAGTTTTAACTGAAAATTCCACTCCAGTGATTCACTGTAGGTGTTTTTGTCTCACATTTCTAAAGCCTTTTCAACTGCAATGAAAAAATAAATCTTTGCCTGCGGGTGTCGCTGGTGAGGGATTTTGCCTGTCAATCATCACCTCTGCTCCGCCCCCCCCAAAGGAAATGATAGGGAGGGGAGGGGCGAGGAGGAGAGTGGGCGGGATTAATCAACTGTGACCTCACTGTCGAAGGGCCAAGCTCAGATTACTTTTGAGCCTAATTATTCAGAAAACCCCAGACCACAGAAAATCCACTGAATGTTCAAAGTTCAGATTTTTTGGGTGTAATTGAGGTCATAAAACCCCCAAAAAAACATAACAAATTAAAAAAGTGAAAATGAATGTCATCGAACCTTTAAGTACATTTTGATACAAATACGTTTGTACTTTTACCCATGTCAATTTTGAATTCCGGACTTTTACTTGTAACAGAGTATTTCTACATTGTAAGTATTGATACTTTTGCTTAAGTAAAACATTTGAGTACTTTTTCCACCACTGCTCTCTCTCTGTCTCAGCCTCTCTCTCTACCACTCCCTCGCCTTGTGGAGTGTGTGCAAGTTCTCGTTCACACGTACGCAGTCCTCTTACGCTCTCATGTGAAGGACAGACTCCTGCCGCCGACGCCCTTGAGCAAGGCATGTACTGGCCTTTAAAGTGCTGAAGCAAACTGCTCCGAATATATATACACCATAAAGTCCTCAGTGTTAGGATGGATCAGAGAAATACACAGGAGGAATTTTCCAACAGAAAAAACATTCTTGTGAATGTGAATCTCTCCACCTCCCTCTCTCTCTCCCCCATCTCTCTTTATATCTCTTTTCATCCAACGTCATGTTTTATTCACTGTCTGCCCTCTTCAAATAAAATGTCGACATGTAGACTCAGAAAACCTAAACCTCCTGCTCAACTGCTGAATTACGTAACAGAGCTCTCTCTCTCTCTCTCTCTCTCTCTCTCTCTCTCTCTCTCTCTCTCTCTCTCTCTCTCTCTCTCTCTCTCTCTCTCTCTCTCTCTCTCTCTCTCTCTCTCTCTCTCCTCGCCTAAGTTATGCTCGAGAATATCAGTGAGTAGCCGAGAACAGCCGACAATAGCAGATCTACACGTCCGCGACGTGTTGTGAGCTTGTAGATCTGTTATTGTCTGTGATAAAGTATGCATCGGGCTTCTCTCCCCCTCTCTCCTTCTCTCTCTCTCTCTCCCACTCCCCGTGAGGGTGGGTTTGTCTAATGCCTGCCACTCCAGTGTGATTTTTTTTTCACAAGTCATTTATTATATTAAATTTGCCAGGTCCTTGCATGGAGGGAGTTTATGAAAAAAAAAGAAAAAGAAAAAAGAACTGAGCGAGATTTTTATCTCTGATTTGTATTCATGTGTTGAATTTATTCATAGAGAGAGAGAGAGAGAGAGAGAGAGAGAGAGCTTGAGAGAGAGTCATAGACAGATAGAGATAGACAGAGCGCGAAAGATGACAGAAAGAAAGAGAAATAGACCATATTCACACGGCGGCCATATTGGAATTTAACATTGAAAGTGCCGCCACCCGGGGTGGCTACTTTCATTGACTTCATATAAACATGGCCGCCGTGTGAATATGGTCTATTGAGTTGTAGAAGGAGTAGAGAGAGGAGAGAGAGAGAGAGAGAGAGAGAGAGGAGAGAGAGAGAGAGAGAGAGAGAGAGAGAGAGAAAAAGAAAGAGAAAGAGAGAGAGAGAGAGAGAGAGAGAGAGAGAGAGAGAGAGAGAGAGAGAGAGAGAAAAAGAAAGAGAAAGAGAGAGAGAGAGAGAGATGAGAGAGAGAGAGAGAGAGAGAGAGAGAGTTGGAAGAACAACACTACACTACAAGCCAAACAATGCACATGATTGATGTTGGACATCAATGCTTTCTCATTATACCAGGTTTGTATTACGCTGAAAATTATAACACTCACTGCAACTTTCTGTATAAATTGCAAAAGTTTTGTACATAATATATTGTATACGATCCAACCTTCTAGAGTTTCATTACCAATGCATTCACTTTGGAAAATCAGTATGCGAGAATTGCGACTTGGAACTCGCCTGCGATAAGTAATCCTTCTTGGAACCAACATTTGTAACCTAACAAAAAAAAAATATATATATATATTTTTTTAAATGAATCATCCATGATTTGCTAAACCCGTATTTTTTTTCCGAGATGTTTTTACCGAGAACATTTTAACCATTAAAACAAGACGAGCTCGTTCATCTGCTGTTTTTGAACATTTTTGAAACATCTTTGAAAGTGTTTCATAAAACAAATATATATATATAATATATATATATATATATATATATATATATATATATATATATATATATATATATATTATTTCAAATACAAATCTTCTCTTCTGGGGGTCCCTGGCACAAAACATTTTAGATGGGGGATAACTTAATGATTTAGAAGGCATTTGTAGAATCGGCCTCAGGAAACATGCTCAGTGGGTTATTGATTATGAAAACACCAAATTATAACATAGGTATTGTTTTTCACATCATTTGAATATCCAGTGTTTAAAATGATCTGTTGCCCACCTTCATCAGACGCGCAAACTTCCTAGATTCTCAACACCACTGACATTCAGAGTCTAAGACACAACAACTTGAAAGTCATCTAATATCAAAGTGTGTTATCAATAACTAATCTCATACTCACACTGAAAGAGAATAGGTGGCCCGAGATAGCAATCAGTAATTAAACAAAAAAAAAAACATAATTAATGCTAATGAAATCTGACAAGGGAGTGTTTTAATTGGTTGCATCGCTACCTTAGGGAGTTCAAATCTCTATAGTAGCTCGCTTCTATTTTCTCTCCTTTCTAACCGGTATGCACCTTTGATCAAAAAGATCACAAGGTTGAGGAAAACAAAATGGCGGAATACTGTTTGCTATCATTGTCTTGTTAATTAAACTAGGCTGATGTTCCTCGGAATCAAACAGACCAATAGGCAGGCTGGAAGTAGACTTCTGTTGACTCTGCGCCTAACTTTATTTCCGAGTGGGCGGGGCAGACTTTGAGGGTATTTTGTAGGGATGTCCTATATTATCAGCCTCCCGATATTAGCATAAAAATGTAATATCGAAACATATAGATATCTCTTTTATCTGTATAATTTACAGGAGTTCTTACTGTATTGTGTGTGTGACATGAAATGTGAGTTTACCATAATCACAGTAATCCTTAATCATATTCCATCATATTCAAGGCTTTAGCAGAGAAATGAGACTCCAGTCACTTTCAGTTTAGAGCACTGCAGAGGGCAGGTGTGTGTCTGTGTCCAGCTGATGCTTGTTGACGCTCGTTAATGTTATAGGCATCAAAGCAACTATGCTTCTGCACTGTCAAACAGGCCAACATCTAATCTAAGATTAGTGGGACTCATTCAAATGACCACCAGTACCGGGACTCACTTCATTGAAAACCTAACAACATCACTGTATTATATTAGATTTATTAGATATTATATTGATATTATAGCTATTTTATTTTGTTAAATATATGATGTTGTCACCTGACAATTAGTTGACTTTTGGTAAAAATGTATCGGTATCGGTTGATATCGGTATCGGAAATTAGGAGTTGGACAATATTGGTATATCAGATATCTAGTATTTTTATCGAACTGCTACTAACGGCACAACCGACAATGCCAGACATGACAGAGATGAATTGAGCATAAGTTGACCTGACACTACAGTTTGACTGAACTTAAAAGGGGAGACATTTAACTTGCCATTTGAATTGATTCAGTCAGTGCTGCATAAGTCAAAGTAAAACGACAGTAGGGATGTTTTCCTATCTGTGAATTAGTCCGCTGTCATGCAATACACACACAGAGTCTGGTAAAACTTTCTCATCAAGACATCAAAGCATCAATTTACTGTAGTTGCATAATAGCTGTATAACTGTCATAATACATAATACATGTGTCCCCTGTATGCTGTAATGCTATGAACTGACTCCACAAAAAATTATCAAATGAAGCCATTTTTGCTCCAGCGCTCAAGAGAGGAATATAAAGGTTACGTTTACACATAAATCAGGGGCGTCCCGTTGATATGTCTGCCGGCAAATTATACTCTAATAACAACTACATCTGTGCTGTTTCTTTCTTTCTTTCACAGAGGATTCCCTTTTGGAGCTGTGAGCTCATGAACAAACCCGCAGAGGGAAATCAATTCAATTCAATTTAATTCATTTCAGTGTTATTTATCTAAGCGCCAAATCACAACTTGTCTCTCATGACACTTTCACATACAGAGCTTAGATCATAGCTCTCTCTCTCTCTCTCTCTCTCTCTCTCTCTCTCTCTCTCTCTCTCTCTCTCTCTCTCTCTCTCTCTCTCTCTCTCTCTCTCCTCTCTCTCTCTCTCTCTCTCTCTCTCTCTCTCTCTCTCTACAGAGACACAGCTTTTTCTTCATGAGGCTTGGTGACAGCACTTCGATGAATTGAAAACAAAGGACCCCAATGGAAACAAGCCATAGTGCCTTCTTGGGTTGTCTTTTCAAACTCTTAATAAAGTATTCAATCAATCAATCAAGCCAATGAAAGACCTTAGGTAAGTAGTTCTCAAACTTTTTCATGTCAAGGAAACCCAAAATCAGAATCTGTAATGGATAAAAACATACACTATCAACTTCAGCCCTACATGTATATGTATATTTCAGCCATTCGAAAATAGCAGATCTACAAGCTCCCAATGCGTTTGCGATGCATTGTGAGGTTGTAGATCTGCTATTTTCAAAATATGTTTATACATTTGAACCCTGTGAAATGGGACATTTCTACACATGAGTACTTTCTACTTTTGGTACTTTAAGTACATTTTGATACCAATACTTTTGTACTTTCACTCAAGTACATTTTGAATTCCATTCCAGTGCTGTCTGGTGTGTGCGTTGTGGTGCGTGCGTACATGCACGCGTTCGTGCGTGTGTGCGTTGTGGTGCGTGCGTTGTGGTGGGTGCGTTGTGGTGGGTGCGTTGTGGTGCGTGCGTGCGTTGTGGTGCGTGCGTGCTTGCGTGCGTTGTGGTGCGTGCGTGAGGATGTGTGTTTAGCATTTTGTCCAAGTGTGACTCAATTATGAGAGTGTAGGAGAGAGAGAGAGGGGAGCTGGGCGTGTGAAATGGCTGGAACCAATGTATGCGTGTGGTACGGTAATGAGAAGAGCCAAGCGGAACTAATCTGCTCTTACTGTAATAACACCGCTGTCAGTGGTATCTCTTACAGTGCTGCGCTGTTATATTCATCAGTAGTGTTCATTCTACTGTACCTCTATACAATACAGTACAGGGGGAAGGTTATGGTTGGAAGAGCGTCAAATCTGTGTGTGTGTGTGTGTGTGTGTGTGTGTGTGTGTGTGTGTGTGTGTGTGTGTGTGTGTGTGTGTGTGTGTGTGTGTGAGAGAGACGGACGATAGGTGTAAAGTGACTGGAACTAATGTGTAGCCAGCAGATAGCAGGTCATAGCTAGCATGACTAACACGGTCACAATACGCTGTATAGTTGTAGACGCTACAGGTCAATGAATGCAACCCTAAGGCTTTGTCCTTTCTTGTTAAAGACATGGAAGAAGAAATAAAAGAGACGTACTCACTCTTGTCACTCTGAACATGCGACCCTGTCACTTATATAAATGTTATTGTTCTAAGAGGATATCGTACCAGAGGAGCTACAGGCTACATCATGTGATGATCACCTCAAATGGTTATGGGTTCATCCACTGGATTTGAGTTTTATGGCGATCCGAAGATTTCATTTTGGGATTAGCCTATATTGTGTGCAAATTGGATATGTTGGCCCAAAACAGTGTAGATTTCGTCGACTAAAACTATGACGAAAAATGTTTGTCGACTACCTTTTTTCACTGACTAAAACTAAATAAAAACTAAGCTATGATGACTAAAACTAAGACTAAATATATTGACAATTTCGTCAACAAATAAAAACTAGACTAAAATGTTAGGGAGGGACTAGAGAAAGAGATCCAGTAAAACTAAAAGACAAGTCATTTTATGTGTGGTTGCGCTCGGGTGTTGCGCTCTGAAAATAGTAGATCTACAAGCTCACATGCGTGTTCTATTTTTCAGCATGTAACCAAGGGTAAAATCAGCCATTACGACGCCATCAAGGCACCGCCACAATACAATTTAGCCGACTCAATGAATCAACTGTAGATTTAGTCGACTAAAACTAGACAAAAAACAAAACATTCAGGTGACTAAAATATGACTAAAACTAAACAGAATTTTAGTTGTGAGCTAGTAGATCGGCTATTTTCAAACATTTTAGTACTTTTACTTTTGGTACTTCAAGTACATTTTGATACCAAAACGTTTGTACTTTTACTCAAGTCGATTTTGAATTCCAGACTTTTACTTTTAACAGGGTACTTCTACATTGCAGTATTGATACTTTTACGTAAGTAAAACATTCGAGTGCTTTTTCCACCAGTGCAAACCTGTGAGCTTGTGCTGTACTAACTATTTCGGTTTGTAACTATGAGTATAAATCAGGCCTAAGGATTGGCCAGTGTGCAGGGTCTGTGACTGACAGCGGCACCTGTAGCTCCCAGAGTGGACAGAGGTGTCCCTTACACAACAGGTGTGCGTGCGCGTGCACGCGTGTGCGCGTGCGTGTGCGTACGTGTGTGTGTGTGTGTAGGATTACCACCTCTAAATGAGAACGTTCACACTCCCCATCCCATC
>NC_137604.1:60627500-60628652 GCF_963280865.1 Gymnoscopelus braueri
CTCTGGACCTCTCTGTTCAGCACTATATACCTAATGACCGTACATTTAGGGTTCATCTTTTACACGTTCGTTCACACTTCATTTAAGTTAAAAAAAAGACTCATTCTGCAGCCAATAGACCTCTGTAGATGACTCTTTTTAGGAAAAGGTCTAGGAAAACAAACCCAAAAGAAGCGACTATGGGCCACATGAGCAATATACATCAGCTATTTTCAAATAAAATCTTGGGGGAAAATTATAATAAGCAGACCTGTCAACACTGGCTCCGACATGTAAACACAGAGAAACACAGTGTGAAGATGCGCGGTGCTCAGAGGGTGAAACCTGAGACAATAGGGCCATTGAACCAATCGACACCTCTCATGCAAATGTTGATTCTGCATGTAAGCTAATCTCCACCCCCCAAAATACACACGGAAACACACACAAAGTAAGCCTTGTTTGTGATATCATTTTAACTTAAATTTTGGACTCCAAAACAGCTATATGTTGGAATGAAAACCTTCTTCGACATTCAAACTGTGCTAAAAAACTAAAATCACCCAAAAAAAAAAAAACGTATTTTCTTTGTTTCTACTGTTTAAAAACGTCCGAGTTGAGGACCTTTCCTTCAGCCGCAGTCACATATGAGGTTTCCATACGACAATATCTTGCTAATAACCAAAGTCTTTGTCATCCTTCCCATCAAAGCTAAAGATATCCCGTTCCCGTCACAGATTAAGGGCCACTTGTGTCACGCAACGCATAGCAATGGTGACGCAGAGCTATGCTCGCTTTTCTTAAAAAGCCTTTTTATCCATTGCCAATTACAATTTTCCAAAAGCCCCACCAGAAATAACCCAGAATCCAAACAAATGAGTCAATATTAGAGTTGGAAGGAGTCAGAGAGCCATCATAAGACCTTATTATTCATGCTGACATCAGTGCCTGAAATGGAGCTTGAAGCAGAGTTCTGAACTGGAACAGACTTCACAGCTCTTTTCAAGTGGTGTTAAGTCGGACGTTTTTCGAAGTAACCACTATTACTCTGTTGTAACGTCAAATAGTGGAAACACCAGCCTTGCGACACCTATTTTTGCTGAACTTTCACCAATTCTCCCACAATGTTCACCCATTTACACTAAATGTTCGCCTACAGTCTTTCACCATAAC
>NC_137604.1:60628852-60656352 GCF_963280865.1 Gymnoscopelus braueri
AGAGAGAGAGAGAGAGAGAGAGAGAGAGAGAGATATTAAGTTGAAGTATGCGGCAGTTGGTGTATGTTTAGTCTACAGAGATTAACTATCGAGACTATGCGATACCGCGGCTGTCACACGCGCCCACACACACACACACACACACACACACACACACACACACACACACACACACACACACACACACACACACACACACACACACACACACACACACACACACACACACACACACAGTCCATCCATGTGCCAAAGTGTGTATGGGGGTCAGTTGTAGACTGGGACAGACAGACAGACAGACAGACAGACAGACAGACAGACAGACAGACAGACAGACAGACAGACAGACAGACAGACAGACAGATTCTTAGCATGTCTCCAGGCCATGCAAACAACACTTGGGGACACTTTAGACAGACCATGTGGCTTTATGAGCCCCATGGACAATGCTGTCATTGTTGTGGTTTTGAACAGTGGTGCTCAACATAGGGTCCGAGACCGCCTTGGTGGGGCGTCAAAGATCACAATGTTGGGGAGGGTAGTCTGGTAGTCTGGAGATTTTAAAGTTATTGCAAAAAAAAATCATGACTACAGTACATTGTCTCCTTCTCAGCTTTCCTTCCGTCTGTCTCTCCTGCACTGTCTCCATCTCAGCTTTCCTACTGTCTCGTTGATATAATGATATTTATAAACGTTTGGACTGCTCCCCCCCAAAAGACAAGCTTATTTTGAAATGATTAATACTGTATACGTATAGTAGAGTTCTCAACGGCCCAGGAAATTAAGGCCCGGCCGAGGCTCGGCCCGAACAATTACCATACTTTTAGGCCCAAAAACCGTTCCAGAGATAATGGCCAAAACATCTTGAAAACGGCCACTTTCGCCGATTTCCGATTGAGTTTTGGCCATTGTCGCCCGTTTTTCTTTAAAAACGGTCTTGGAAGGTCGGACGGCAAAAAACTAGTTTCACTTTGAGCTGCATCCAACATATCCACTGCCATTTCCATCTCCCTTACCATTAGGCCGCTAGGTGCAGGTGAAATTTATTTTTTGGGGGTAATATATTTTTTTACAACTGATTAGCATAGATTTATGGGCCCGGCCCGAAAACGTCGGGTCGGGTAGGATCAGGTTCGGGCAGAATTTGAGAACTCTGTATTCATGTAGCATGAAAAGGATAGAAAACATGGGGTTGGCTTCCTTTAATATGGTATGTTTTCTTGACCGAGACACATTATCGATCAGCTATTTTCTGCACGCTGCACCGTCCTACATGACTAAGCATACAAACCAGCAGCTAGAATGATGACATTTTCCTCCCAAACCGCGACAACAAGACGAGCTGAGGCGAGCGGAAAAAAAACTCCAAGACAGACCAACTGCACTCATCCAAACGAATGCTTTTTCACCTGCAATCTCTCTTCATCTAGGATTCCTCACTCTCTGCGACATACTGTATGACTTATTGATGTGAAGACTACATTTTCTACATTTGGCTTTCTGAGGGAGCGGAGGGGACTGGCAAGGCAGGTAGATCTATCTTTTTAAATGTCTTGCGGCGGCTGCGGGGGTCATTTTGTTTTCTATGTGAAACGCCAAGATTAAATAGATCTATGAGAGAGATACGCTGAATGTTAAAGTTGCTGATGAAACCCGCGCGCACAGCGACATGCTGCGCTTGTAATTTTTCGGGGCTCATATTTTTAACCCGGATCAACCCCGTTGGTGAGATTACACCAGGTGAAGGGGGGGCGGGGGGGGGGGGGGAGTTTTATGCAGTGGTGTAAAGTAACTAAGTACATTTAGTCAAGTACTGTACTTATAGGTATTTTTACTTTCAGAGGCAAATATTATACTTTTACTCCACTACAATTATTTGAAAACTTTAGTTACTGGTTACTTTGTAGATTTAGAATATATTAAAAAAAACACTTCAGCCCTATATGCATTTTGGCTAATTGAAAATAGCTTGATCTACAAGCTCACAACACTCACAAGCTCTACAAGCTCACAACGCTCACAATGCGTCGCGATGAGACGCATTGTGAGCTTGTAGATCGGCTATTTTCAAAAGATTTTCATGCATTTTAAATCTCATGAAACAGGACATTATGACTAATGAGTACTTTCTACTTTTGGTACTTTAAGTACATTTCACAACAGAGTATTTCTACATTGCAGTATTGATACTTTTACTTAAGTAAAAAAACTTGAGTACTTTTTTCCACCACTGCCGCCGTCGATCACGTCGATAAACATACATTCATAACATGATCGGAGTAAACAAGAGATCATACATGGCCACGAGGCACATGTATGCCGATCGCATAATTTTTCACCCGGAGGGGATGACGATGGTCTCCCGACAAATAAACTGGTTAATCAGCCTGATCTCACAGAATTTTGTATAGTTTGCACGGACCCAGTGAACCTCATTCCGTGCATTGTCTCCTAGAAAACCCGAAAATCTGTGCATATGTACGGCGAGTCCCACGGTGGGCGTAACCAGTTGCAACCCGGAAAAACCCGGAAGCAGAGCAGTCCCCACAACAAAATGTACGATTCTGTGCCTATCAGTACATAACTCAAACGGCGCTGAGTAGGGCTCAAGGGAAAGTCGCAACGTTCGGGACGGCAACTCGCTCGCCTTAGCTCGCTCGGTGGTCCCTCACGTGGCTCCAGTTCCCTTGAGACTGCGCGCTTCAGAAATGGTTTAGTCAGAGATGCGAGGCGGCTATGCGCAGATTTTCGGGTTTTGACACTGACAATCTGTGCAATGTATACTAAGTCGTGTGAGATCGGGTTGGGTTAATAGAGCATTCACCATCTAACTAGCCACACTGTCCAATAAACCATGTATCATCACTGTTGTGCCTGCTCATTTATTTGTGTCATCAATTCCAATTCCAATTGTTTATCCTGTATCCTGTATCTGAGTTCTAGCTCTCTTGATTGGATCAAATTGGTATCCTGACCTGAACATGTCTCTTCTGTTTACCAATCTAGGAAACCATTTGGTAAAAAAAAAAAAAAAAAAAAAGGATAATGTTTTTGCCTCTGGGGGGAACCACCTCCTTTTTTTTGGTAGAAAAAATAACTCCTCCCCTTCCTTAGTCCACTTCCTCCTGGGTGCTTCTGTGTTTATTACTGCTAACAACAACACTGACATGTTTAGGGCAGTGGTGGTGCTGACGGATTAGCAGAATCTGCCTTGAGAGATTATCTGTTTACTAAAGAGCTGGAGAGACAAGGAGACCACTGTTACTGAGCAAAAACTCCATAGCAATGAGTACTATCAGAATATAGAGCTATTTAACACTTGTTTTAAAGATATTTAAAGATAATAATACATCACTTATTAAGCCCGATTCATTCTTTGTCGTTTGAGGGCACTGCCGATCGGAAATAGCCGATCTATAAGCTGACAACGCGGTGCATCCGCGACGCGTTGTCAACTTATAGATCGGCTATTTTCGGTCGGACGATGGGACGTACATTTGGGATTCGATTTGTGTTTCGACAGGATGGAAGCACTAATGCCTTCTTCTCTGTGATCAGGATTCAGCTTGTGTTGTCAGCTCTCTCTCTCTCTCTCTCTCTCTCTCTCTCTCTCTCTCTCTCTCTCTCTCTCTCTCTCTCTCTCTCTCTCTCTCTCTCTCTCTCTCTGCATCTGAGATGGATGCGTTTCATTCGCCATATCGGAGCCGCCCTGCGGGATAACATAGATTTTGTCTTAGCCAACACGTCACGTAGAGCTGTTAGAGGCTGTGGCTGCTCTGTAGGTGTGTGTGTGTCTGTGTGTGTGTGTGTGTGTGTGTGTGTGTGTGTGTGTGTGTGTGTGTGTGTGTGTGTGTGTGTGTGTGTGTGTGTGTGTGTGTGTGTGTGTGAATGGGTTTTGGCAGTTGGAGAACAAAGTTGAACAGTCACAGATATGCATGACTCACACACAGACAGACAGACAGACAGACAGACAGACAGACAGACAGACAGACAGACAGACAGACAGACAGACAGACAGACAGACAGACAGACAGACAGACAGACAGACAGACAGACAGACAGAAAGACAGACAGGCGTAATGGCACGAAACAAGACACACACACAGGTTTTGTGGCGATGGCGTCGGTATTGTAAAGTGATATTGCACAGTGTGTGTGTGTGTGTGTGTGTGTGTGTGTGTGTGTGTGTGTGTGTGTGTGTGTGTGTGTGTGTGTGTGTGTGTGTGTGTGTGTGTGTGTGTGTGTGGGTGGGTGGGTGGGTGGGTGGGTGGGTGGGTGGGTGGGTGTGTGTGTGGGTGGGTGGGTGGGTGTGTGTGTGTGTGTGTGTGTGTGTGTGTGTGTGTGTGCTGTGTTGGCCTCTTGATAAAAGGATGTAAATCTAATACAGAGACATGGTTTGGCTGTGTCACGCTGTATGGCCTGTAGTTTCACTGTTTTAGCCCTGCTGGTGTCAGAAAGGTTTTTTCTCCATTTAAGTGGATGGGTTTTTGACACACGTTAGATTTGACTTTCTTACCTTAATAAACATTCCAGTCGCTAGTTTAAAGTCTTCTTTCAATCATCATGATATGCATTTTGGTAAATTATGGTCCCATTTATTTTAAAATTGACGATAAAGTAGGGTATGCTAGGAGGGTCGGGATGATTTGATTGACAAGCTACACAACCAATAGCATTCATTCCGCACCCCCGCTCTTGATTGACACGCAACCCAACCAATAGCACTCATTTCCGGTTGCATTAACTATGACGCTATATATAGAAAGATGGCGGATTTGAAATAGCTGACAAATCTTCTTCATTTACGGTCTGTAGAAACCAATGGCGTTGCTTTGTCCATTCATTTGTACAGTCTAAGACTCTATGGTATCACCATTTGAAAAAATCAGCACCCCCCCCGCCTGACTATAGACCAATTATTTGTTTACCAACATTGAGACTGGATGCACAGGTGATTGTTTCATACAATCAATTCTCAACCTGTTGTTTCGGGGTGCGCTGAAACCTTGTGTGTTGGCTAGTGCTGCGTGCGGTAGCGAGACCTGACAGAATGGGTTTGACGCTTGCGCAGTATGACGCTTGCAACCAGTGTGACGTCGTCTGTCAAGGGGTCTATTATACGCCTACAGTATGTCTATCTGCACTTTCTCTGCCACTCACTTATGTTGGGTGTAGAATATTAAAATGTGTGTGTGTGTGTGTGTGTGTGTGTGTGTGTGTGTGTGTGTGTGTGTGTGTGTGTGTGAGTGTGTGTGTGTGTGTGTGTGTGTGTGTGTGTGTGTGTGTGTGTGTGTGTGTGTGAGAGAGAGAGAGAGAGAGAGAGAGAGAGAGAGAGAGGGGGGGAGAGGGGAGGGGGAAGAGAGAGAGGGAGGAGGAAGGCTACAAATTGCGCTATGAAGTTCAAGGTTGGAGTTACTCCCATGAATTCCCAGTGTGCGCACGTTGTGTGTGTGTGTGTGTGTGTGTGTGTGTGTGTGTGTATGTATGTATGTATGTATGTATGTATGTATGTGTGTATGTGTGTGTGTGTGTGTGTGTGTGTGTGTGTGTGTGTGCGTGTGTGTGTGTGTGTGTGTGTGTGTGTGTGTGTGTAGTAGTAGTAGGCCTCTATCAAGGCACCAGTGTGACACTGGACTCCCGTGCACGGAAAAATAAAACGCCGGTGCCAGTCACGGACGAGAGACCTCGCAACAAAAGGCGGAGCGCGGGCGACAAATTGCCCGGCGCGGAGCAGGCGGGGGGGAGTTCAGGGTTCAAATTGAACCAATAAGGCTCGGGTCACGCCTGGCGGAGCGCCGTGGCGGCCAATGTTGTTCAGCCGTTTTACAGAAGGACAATTCCACCAAAAATGTTAAAACAAGACCCCCTTGCACTGCAGTAAAAAAATTACTGTTAGTTTATTTATGTGTTTGTAACTCAGAAAAAAGTACAAATGAAATGGATTCTCACGGGTCTGTAACTCTGAGCAGAGGTGGGTTGAGTAAACAAAATGATAATAATAAAAGAATAATAGTCACTGCAAGTAATATGCAGGCTGGTGCCTGTCTGCAGGGAGAGTATACCCTGGCACAAAATCTTTTACATCATTTTGGGGGTCCTTGACATGAAATAAGTTTCAGAGCCACTGCTCTACAGAGTGGTGACCAGTGGCTATTCTAAAACAAATGGTGGCCGGCCGATGTTTTTAAATTATGTTTTTAATTATTCTTTGCCAATATATGGCAAGTATATGCAGAATATATGCTGCATATATGCCATATGTGGATATATAGGAAATATATGTTATAGCCTATATACGGTATATGTCCACATGAACATTATGTAGAAACATATACTGTATGCAGGCGGACAATTTCAAATATGTCAAATATATGATAAACATATATGTTGCAAATATAAAAACATATAGGCTATGTTCATATATTTCCTTTGCACCCCCTGCTGGCAGAGGCAAAGATCGCCTATGGTGATGACCACTGTTAATTTGGTTACATTTGTACCCTCTCAGTAGCCTGGTAAACCCTCCCTCCGGAAATCTCAATTCCATTTCATTTCAGGAGTGAATGAAATGGAATTGAGATTTCCGGAGGGAGGGTTTACCAGGCTACCCTCTCAGAGTTGAATGACACAAATCTCTCTCTCTCTCTCTCTCTCTCTCTCTGGGTAGAGTGTATATAGTCCCCAGGGACCAGCAGTGTGTCCTTCAGCACTCACTCCCCCCTCTCTTGTCATTCCAGGCTCTTAGCTGCTCAGCCAATCACAGGAGCGGCTAATTGCCTCTAAAGCTGTAAATTAACCAACTACATCGTAGTCACTAGAATGATGTTCATTTGGCATTCAATACGCGGCCCCTGACCCTCCCTCTGGACCTCTCTGTTCAGCACTATATACCTAATGACCGTACATTTAAGAGTTCATCTTTTACACGTTCGTTCACACTTCATTTAAGTTGAAAAAAGACTCATTCTGCAGCCAATAGACCTCTGTAGATGACTCTTTTTAGGAAAAGGTCTAGGAAAACAAACCCAAAAGAAGCGACTATGGGCCACATGAGCAATATACATCAGCTATTTTCAAATAAAATCTTGGGGGAAAATTATAATAAGCAGACCTGTCAACACTGGCTCCGACATGTAAACACAGAGAAACACAGTGTGAAGATGCGCGGTGCTCAGAGGGTGAAACCTGAGACAATAGGGCCATTGAACCAATCGACACCTCTCATGCAAATGTTGATTCTGCATGTAAGCTAATCTCCACCCCCCAAAATACACACGGAAACACACACAAAGTAAGCCTTGTTTGTGATATCATTTTAACTTAAATTTTGGACTCCAAAACAGCTATATGTTGGAATGAAAACCTTCTTCGACATTCAAACTGTGCTAAAAAACTAAAATCACCCAAAAAAAAAAAAACGTATTTTCTTTGTTTCTACTGTTTAAAAACGTCCGAGTTGAGGACCTTTCCTTCAGCCGCAGTCACATATGAGGTTTCCATACGACAATATCTTGCTAATAACCAAAGTCTTTGTCATCCTTCCCATCAAAGCTAAAGATATCCCGTTCCCGTCACAGATTAAGGGCCACTTGTGTCACGCAACGCATAGCAATGGTGACGCAGAGCTATGCTCGCTTTTCTTAAAAAGCCTTTTTATCCATTGCCAATTACAATTTTCCAAAAGCCCCACCAGAAATAACCCAGAATCCAAACAAATGAGTCAATATTAGAGTTGGAAGGAGTCAGAGAGCCATCATAAGACCTTATTATTCATGCTGACATCAGTGCCTGAAATGGAGCTTGAAGCAGAGTTCTGAACTGGAACAGACTTCACAGCTCTTTTCAAGTGGTGTTAAGTCGGACGTTTTTCGAAGTAACCACTATTACTCTGTTGTAACGTCAAATAGTGGAAACACCAGCCTTGCGACACCTATTTTTGCTGAACTTTCACCAATTCTCCCACAATGTTCACCCATTTACACTAAATGTTCGCCTACAGTCTTTCACCATAACGTTTGCCTATTTTTGCAAAATAATTGCCTAACTTTTGCTGACACCTGCTGTATTTTCATCAAAACGTCAACTATTTTCAGAGAATGTTCAACTATTTTTGCAATTTTGTATTTTTTAGCTGGATATTCACCAATTTCATATCTGTTATTGTTGTATGATGGCCTACTATGTCCAGAATAGGGGATGCTAGTGGTAATGATGGCAGACTCTGTGTGGTCCATGCGCTAGATTGTGTATTATTATCGCAATTTTATATATACATTTTGTTCATATCTGACGTTCACAATGACAGAAACCTTGCTGCAGTGTTTTTGTCCCAAATGGGCCCGAATAATGCACCATTATCCGCATTTGACTGAGCTTTTCTGTTATTTGACTTCCTTTCATCTCTATTCTCTAACTCTTTAAACAGAGAGCTTTACACAAAAAACAACAACTTCACCCACAACGGTGATCATCCGACGTGACAATAAAAGTTGCTTCCGATTGCTATCTTTTCCAACTTGTTAGCGTCACAATAGCTGTAATTAGCTCCTCCATCAAGCTTAATACACATGTGGATGTGAGGGTAGGGCTCGCGGGATGATGCTGTATGCAAATGCATGTTAATCAGGTCGTAACGCAGATAGACATGTTGATTATACATCTGTTTACCAGCCCTGTCTGGGAGCATGGTGCACAGAGAGAGAGAGAGAGAGAGAGAGAGAGAGAGAGAGAGAGAGAGAGAGAGAGAGATTGGATGTTCAACTAATCACCTCTTCATGCTGTCAATCAACCACTACACATGCCACGGAAACACCAAATTCTAAAAACAAAGTTTGGTAGCACTTTATAATAACTATACACTATAAAGCATTAGTTAAGCATTAGTAAATGCTTAATTCCTCATGAACTCATCATTAGTAAAGCATTATTCATACATTACCAAGCATTAGTAAACACAGTTATAAATGTTGAAACTATACACTATTAAGTATTAGTTAAGCACTAGTAAAAAACTTAATTCATCATTAATTCATCATTTGTATAGCATTATTCATACATTACTAAGCATTAGTAAACATAGTTATAAACCTTTCAACTAAACACGATTTACAATTAGTTAAGTATTAGTAAGTACTTAATTCATCATGAATTCATCATTTATATAGCAGGTAAGTACTTTATTCATCATGAATTCATCATTCATATAGCATTAATAATACATTAATAAGCGTTTGTAAACACAGTTATAAGTGTTTTTTTGCCCATTGATAACCTAATCTTTAATGTGCTTAATGATTGTATCCTCATACTTTGTAAATGATAGATTCAACATTCATAAATAGGTATTATATCAATTTACAAACCAGTTATTTATGAGTTGTTAATGGTTCATACGATCATTTAGAAAGTCTAAGTAAACACCATATACAAACCACTTGGTTGTATATTTATGCGGACATTTGTACATGATTAGTGAGTGTGTTAAATATGTCTTATAAACACTTATTCATACTCAATGAATGATTTATTAAGGTAGTTACTACTTGTTAGTTAAGTATTTTGCGTGAGCCCATCTAAAGTGAGGACTATCTATGCCTTATAAAGCATTTATAAATGAGATAGCGTGAGCCCATCTAAAGTGAGGACTATCTATGCCTTATAAAGCATTTATAAATGAGATAGAAGCAGTGATATAGAAGCAGTGATATAGAAAATGCCAATATTTATTGCAACAATTGAGACAGAAAATGGTCCTTGCAGTGTAAAAATAAAATTAACATTATTGTGCTGTATGAAAATAAACAAACAATATGCAATAATATAAACGTGTACACATGGCTGATAAATTAAATAAACATTTGACTTCATGAAAATAAACAATAAACAATCTGCTATGCTATAAACAGGTAAACATGTCTCATAAATTAAATAAACATTGTACTGTATGAAAATAAACGATAAACAATCTGCTATGCTATAAACATGTAAACATGGCTGATGAATTAAATAAACATTGTACTTTATGAAAATAAACAATAAACAATCTGCTATGCTATAAACATGTAAACATGGCTGATAAATTAAGTAAACATTATTGTACTTTATGAAAATAAACCATACAGAATCTGCTATGCTATAAACATGTAAACATGGCTGAAAAATGTAATAAACATTCTTGTACTGTATGAAAAAATAAATCTGGGTTCTGCCTTCACTATGGGTATAGCCACCCTTGCAGAGCTAGGCAGACAGTTAACATTAGAAGGTTAAAAAAAGGCTTGTTATGGGTTTCTTCTTTAAATTATTTTCTTTGGTTTTTCTTATTTGTAGAACAGCAATGACATGAAATACACATAGAATGGATTTGTTAAAATGTGTACTGAATAGTGTTTTCCACAGTAAATATTTTAACTTTTTAACAATGCTTTTAAAGAAATGAATTAACTTGCAAACATGACTTAAGCAGCTAAACATTCACACAGTTGCAATGATATGAAATTAACATGTACATGTACATAAACACATCCCTGATTTTGCTGGAAATAATGATATGCAAATCTCTCCCAATATTCATAAATAAATCACTTGAGTGAAAATAAAAAGACCACATTGCTCCCTATAATGGCATTACAGCATTAGCTCAGAGCAGAATAGCCTATAAGCTAACATGACACACAGCAGCCTGCAGCCTAATGGCTAACAGGCTAACAGGCTTACAGGCTAGGCCAATTGACTGGTACTGATTAGCAACAAACATGACGTTTTTACCACAGACAGAATACACAGTTGGGCTGTGAAAAAGGTACTAGCAATCATGTTTCATCATTACTGAGACAATACATCACAAGGACAGTACTTACAGACACAGCTGCACATAGCTTTGCTGTATGCTAAACAGGAAGTGAATGCATACTGCAGGTGTTGCCAGATTTAGCAAAAAAAAACAAGCGGCCAGGTCTTTGAAAACAAGCCCAAAAGAAGCAAGCAACTAGGCTCAGTTTTACCAGCTATCGGCCATTTGAAAATAGCAGATCAACAAGCACACAATGTGTCACATCATGACACGTTGTGAGCATGTAGATCTGTTATTTTCAAAAAATATTGGGAAAAAAGTAAAATATTTCAAAAAATATTTTTCCTTTCCATGAAAAAATGTGGGAACCACTGGTTTTTAAAAAAAACATTAGAAAGCAAGCCCAATTAAGCAACTACACTTAAAAAAGCCACAAATTGTTTATTACATTGTCCACCTACCTGCCCACTGTGGGCGTGGCCAGGTAGGGGAGTAGGGAGTTGGGGAGCATAGACATATAAAGGTAGACGCCTCCTCTGGCTCTGAAGCGTCGGCACGGCGGGCGCGCTTCCGCTTCCTGGGCAAGGAAGCGTTTGTTCCTGGGGGACAGCTGGAAATATCCGTGTGCGTCACAGAAGGGGGCGTTCAGTAGGCCAATGAGAGGCAGGTGGGGGCGGGACAACTAGATTCTGACAAGTCCTGGAAAAGACGCGCTGTGATTGGCCAGTGCCCGTTCCCCCCATTTCCGGGGGGGAGGGGCACTGGCCAATCACAGCACGTATGGCGGCCACCATACCAAACGGGTCGCTCCAACAAACTGCAGAGGCCAATGAGGTATCTAGGTTTCTATATCTATGTTGGGGAGCCCCATATCAATGAGTCCTGTTTACCAGTGTTGCCATGTCTGCTTATAATAAACAATTTGGGGCTTTTTTTTTAAAAGTGTAGTTGCTTAATTGGGCTTGCTTTCTAATGTTTTTTTTAAACCAGTGGTCCCCACATTTTTTCATTTTTTTCAATATTTTTTGAAAATAGCAGCTCTACAAGCTCACAACGGGTCTTGATGAGACACATTGTGAGCTTGTTGATCTGCTATTTTCAAATTGCTGATGTAAAGTGGTAAAACTGAGCCTAGTTGCTTGCTTTTTTTGGGCTTGTTTTCAAAGACTTAGCCGCTTGTTTTTTTTGCAAAATCTGGCAACACCTGCAGTATGCATTCACTTCCTGTTTAGCATACAGCAAAGCTATGTGCAGCTGTGTCTGTAAGTATACTGTCCTTGTGATGTGTTGTCTCAATAATGATGAAACATGACTGCTAGTACCTTTTTCACAGCCCAACTGTGTATTCTGTCTGTGGTAAAAACGTCATGTTTGTTGCTAATCAGTACCAGTCATATGGCCTAGCCTGTTAGCCTGTTAGCCATTAGGATGCAGGCTGTTGTGTGTCATCTTAGCTTATAGGCTATTCTGCTCTGAGCTAATGCTGTAATGCCATTATAGGGAGCAATGTTGACTTTTTATTTTCACTCAAGTGATTTATTTGTGCATATTGGGAGAGATTTGCATATTATTATTTCCAGCACAATCAGGGATGTGTTATGTACATGTTAATTTCATATCATTGCAACTGTGTGAATGTTTAGCTGCTTAATTCATGTTTGCAAGTTAATTCATTTCTTTTAAAGCATTGTTAAAAAGTTAACATATTTACTGTGGAAAACATTATTCAGTACACATTTTAACAAATCCATTCAATGTGTTTTCCATGTCATTGCTGTTCTACAAATAAGAAAAACCAAAGAAGATAATTTAAAGAAGAAACCCAAAACAGAACTCCAAACAGATTTTTTTTTACTGTCTGCCTAGCTCTGCAAGGGTGGCTATATGCATAGTGAAGGCAGAACACCGAATGTTTTTTTTCATACAGTACAAGAATGTTTATTACATTTTTCAGCCATGTTTACATGTTTGTCGCATAGCAGATTGTTTCTTTTCATAAAGTAAAATCTTTATTTAATTTATCAGCCATGTTTACATGTTTGTTGCATAGCAGATTGTTTATTGTTTATTTTCATAAAGTACAATGTTTATTTAATTCATCAGCCATGTTTACATGTTTGTAGCATAGCAGATTGTTTCTTTTCATAAAGTAAAATGTTTATTTAATTTATCAGCCATGTTTACATGTTTATTGCATAGCAGATTGTTTATTGTTTATTTTCATGAAGTAAAATGTTTATTTAATTTATCAGCCATGTTTACATGTTTATAGTATTGCATATTGTTTGTTTATTTTCATACAGCACAAGCATGTTCATTTTATTTTTACACTGCACGGGCCATGTTCTGTCTCAATTGTTGCAATAAATATCGGCATTTTCTATATCACTGCTTCTATCTCATTTATAAATGCTTTATAAGGCATAGATAGTCCTCACTTTAGATGGGCTCACGCTATCTCATTTATAAATGCTTTATAAGGCATAGATAGTCCTCACTTTAGATGGGCTCACGCAAAATACTTAACTAACAAGTAGTAACTACCTTAATAAATCATTCATTGAGTATGAATAAGTGTTTATAAGACATTTATTAACACACTCATTAACCATGTACAAATGTCCGCATAAATATACATCCAAGTGGTTTGTATATGGTGTTTACTTAGACTTTCTAAATGATCGTATGAACCATTAACAACTCATAAATAACTGGTTTGTAAATTGATATAATACCTATTTATAAATGGTGAATCTATCATTTACAAAGTATGAGAATACAATCATTAAGCACATTAAAGATTAGGTTATCAATGGGCAATAAAACGCTTATAACTGTTTACAAACGCTTATTAATGTATTATTAATGCTATATAAATGATGAATTCATGATGAATTAAGTAATTACTAATGCTTAACTAATTGTAAATTGTGTATAGTTGAAAGGTTTATAACTGTGTTTACTAATGCTTAGTAATGTATGAATAATGCTATACAAATGATGAATTAATGATGAATTAAGTGTTTTACTAGTGCTTAACTAATACTTAATAGTGTATAGTTGAAACATTTATAACTGTGTTTACTAATGCTTGGTAATGTATGAATAATGCTTTACTAATGATGAGTTCATGAGGAATTAAGCATTTACTAATGCTTAACTAATGCTTTATAGTGTATAGTTATTATAAAGTGCTACCCAAAGGGTAAGTCTAGCTAGCATGTTGTATATTATGTGAAAATAAGAATGATTTGAGCAACTACATGTTTTGACTCATATATATATCGACCACAAAGCGTGTGTTTTTCCTCCTTCACAGCCGGCAGCTGTAGCCTATACTGCCCAGGGACCATAGAGTGCAGAAGTCCTGACGTCACTCGTTCATCCCCTGGGTCTTGAAAGTAATTTCTCTATGGAGAATAACATTGGGTCATCTTCGAATCGTCTCATATAAGAATTGAGTTGATGCTTCATATCCATATGAGTCAAACCGCCGGGATCAATTGTTTATTTTTGGAAAACAGTTCTTATATATATTTATTTCTAAATGTTTATCCCACGATTTTGTAACCAATTTTTTTCACCCAGTGCCAATTGCCTATGTAATCCTGGGCGCTACACTCCCTCTGCCATCCTAGGGAGAGCCTAGAGCCGAGCTCATGCCTCCTTCAATGCATGAGAGCTAGCAAGCCGCCTCTTATCACCCGACAGGGGGGAGGTTCCCTGGTTAGACGTAGTGCGTGGAAGGAACACGTTATTCCAACCAGTTCCTTTACCCTCCATCAGGCGCCCCGGCTGACCAGGGGGAGGCAGTATAGAGACCAGGATTACTGCATGTTTTTGTGAGGGTACCTACCCTAGGAGACATGGGGAGAACATGCAAACTTCGCACAGAGTAGGCCCTTTCGCCAACCCCACCTAGGGTAAACACAGTTCTTATTTGACGTGATATTAAACGCCTATGGGAATTCAGAATGGGGGAAAGAAACTGTGACCAAGGTAGGATGTGTAAATTACGTCAGACTTCGGTGCTCTATAGAGCAGGACCCCTAGGGCCCCCTCTCATTAGTATTGAACATAATTCAGCAACAGACAGACAGACAGACAGACAGACAGACAGACAGACAGACAGACAGACAGACAGACAGACAGACAGACAGACATACAGACAGACGGGTACATACCTTGTCTCCAGTGGCACATTGCTACCCAGCACCCAGCTGTCTTGCAGCGGGACGCTCTCGGGGGGCGTGGTCTGCAGCTCGGCTGGTGATTGGCCGGCCGCTGGGGCCGGGCTGCCAGTGGGAGGGGCTAGCTGCCGCGTGGAGTTGAGCGTGTGGCCGGCGTGGTGGGAGGAGCTCAGAGTGTGGTTGAGGGCCGTCACCGAGGGCTGCTGCCGGTGAGGGGGCGGGACCGGGGGCAGCGCCGAGTGGTGATTGGGCGGTTGCTCTGTGGGATCAGAAGAAAGGAGAGGTGTGGTTAGACGATGTAGATTATTATAGTTTTAAATGTTTTCAAAAACATTCTTGAGTGCAACGCTTAGTTGTAAATGACATTGTTTGTGTGTTTACATGGCTGTCATGTTGGTTGGATACAGCATAAAATCAAGCAGTGCAGTGCAGGTTGATATGAGCAGGTGCTCTGAGTCTTTGATTTGGTTGGTTATTGAGCTCATCGGTCATTATCCAGAAATAACACACCGCTGAATTCAGCAATTGACCAATCAGAATCAAGCATTCAACCAAGCCGTGTATTGAAACACAATATCATAAGTAAAATATTGAATTTCAATTCAGATTTTGAGCATGTCATTATTGTCTAAACTTTTGTGAAACATTTTCAAGATTTTCCAAAAAAAATGCTAAAATATTTTTTCATTTCACAGGCTATGGCCATTTAGGGGTGGTTGGCATGGAAAGGTCTGGGAAGTTACCCCTGGTGACTGCCGTAAACACGCACAATGAACCATAGAGAGCAACAAACAAACTGCTGCAAAGCACTCTGGGTAAATGTGTGGATCCGCAGGCAGCAGCAGTGTGTTTATGGTTATGTGTTTCACAAAGTGTGTGTCTTCACAGTGTGTTTATGGCTTCACAAAGTGTGTGTGTCTTCACAGTGTGTTGTTTATGGCTTCACAAAGTGCCTCGTCAGCGACTCACTGAAGCTCTAACAACTATAATGTGTATATACACAACGACACAATGACACACTGACAGCCATGATGGAGGGGAAGCGGCATTTCCATTTATGTCAGAGATGACTAGCGTTCTAGACCTCTGGCACTTACATTTAAATACAGACAACAACTTAGGCAAATGAGGGGGAAAAATAAGAGTCTGACCATGGAGAGAAGAGGAGAGGAGAGGAGAGGAGAGGAGAGGAGAGGAGAGGAGAGGAGAGGAGAGGAGGAGAGAAAGGATTTGCTGCTGAACGCAGTGTTATGCTGTTTATGTGTATTTCAGTTTCTGATTATAGTCCAAAAAAGCAACATTATGTACAATACTCCACTTCCCGTCTGTTTCTGCCTTTCTCTGTATTACTACAATTCCCATTATGCATTTCAACTGTACGCATCGGCCTGTCCGCCTGGCACGTCATGACCATCACATCACCTCAATTAAAACCACATCAGTCAACGCTATTTTGCGACTATTTTGTTCAGTGAACAGCTTCAACGTCATATGGCCACTGAGGGGTGGGCGTCTTCGTCTAAAACCCAGGAAATAAAAATTCTAGTACAGGGTTTCACATTGAAAAATGGGGATGTACTTTGGTGTTTTCACTGTTTGTTTTGGTAGACAGAATGTTTTTGGGTCTACCAAAACAAACAGAGAAAACACCAAAATACAGCGAGAGGGCAATGTGTTTCTGCAGGTAAACACCACCTGATGGTATAGAGGGAAATGTTGGTGTAAAAATGTATTGTTTTGTTAGGTAAACACAAGGCAAAGTTACATACTACAGTATGCCTTTTAAGCAATATGTATACAGTAGAGTACTTGACAAAATAATAACTACATTGAATCCAGTGAAACACAGGTTAAGTTTTTCCCTCCATTTCCCAAACATAAGTTACAAGGTTTTCGGCCGACAACAGAGTGGCACAAAGTCAAACTCTGGAACTCCATATAAACTCCAGGTGAACTGTGTCAGTTAGCGTGTTGTTGCTAAACAGCCTCATTCCCCATGCAAAAAAAATGCAACACCTCAATGCTAATGACTCTAAATGACACTAAACAGGACAAGGACAGGTCTGCTGTTTAACACACTGTAAACCCCCCCCCACAAACACCCACACCCACCCAAACCCCCCGCTGTGGTGCTGTTAGACCTAAATGTATGCTCCGCCACCCACCGAGAACGGGCCGAGAATAGCAGACCTACAAGCTCACAGCGCGTCGCATCCACGACACGCTGTGAGCTTGTAGATCTGCTATTCTCGGCGCATATGAATGGGGCTTTACTGACCAACCTAAACGGACAAAATCACCTTCAGTGTCAAGTACAGATGGAGAGAGGATCTCTCTTTCTCTCTCTCTCTCTCTCTCTCTCTCTCTCTCTCTCTCTCTCTCTCTCTCTCTCTCTCTCTCTCTCTCTCTCTCTCTCTCTCTCTCTCTCTCTCTCTCTCTCTCTCTCTCTCTCTCTCTCTCTCTCTCTCTCTCTCTCTCTCTCTCAACACTCCCTGTCTCTGTCTCTCTCTCTGCCCTCTCTCTCAACTCTCTGTCTCTTAGTGTCCATATGCTGTTTAGCCGGCTTGGTAATTGTTCCACTTACACGAACCTCCGAGGCTAAATGCTAAACGCAACGGACACGCACTACACTGCACAAACACTACACACACACACACACACACACACAATAAACTTCTCTTGGTGAGCATGCAGGAGCCGTTAACAAGCGAACATCTGTGTGCCGTCATAGCAAAATAATAACACCTTGCACGCATGCATGCGCGCGCACACACACACACACACACACACACACACACACACACACACACACACACACACACACACACACACACACACACACACACACACACACACACACACACACACACACACACACACACACACACACACACACACACACACACCTATTTGTATAATGTTGTTTTTTAAACCGTAAATGGAGCCTTTTCAGAGCTGATATTTTGACACACACACACACACACACACACACACACACACACACACACACACACACACACACAGAGAGCTATTTGCATAATGTATTATTTTAAACCTTAAATGAACCGCTTCATTTTGACAGGTGAACACAGCTGACAGTAATAACATTAATTGTAGGTGTTTCATTTGTGTACCGGCATGAAGTTAACCATTTAACCACTTAAACCAGTGATAGACGGTAAATAAGTGCATTTACTTGAGTGTCTGTACTTTACTTGAGTATTCGTTTTTTTTGGATGGCAAATATTTTTCTTCTACATTTCTAGGAAGCGCAAAAAATACATTATGAATTAACCAATTCAGCCCTATAAAGAATAGGAAAAAAACACAGATCTACAAGCTCACAAACGCATCGCGATGTGACTCGTTGTGAGCTTGTAACTGTTCATTCAGTACCAGGATTTGTCATGACAACGTTTTTTATTTGCTCCATGTTCAACTATAAACTACACTGTTCCAACACCAAAGACTGCCATAAGTAAATTATTTCAGGGTTTGACCATTACGTGTGGACCTACATTGTGTGGACCTACATTGTGCAAAAGCATTACGTAATAATGCTTTTGCACAATGTAGGTTTATATACAATTTCTTTCATTTTTGTTGGCCTTAAATATTGCTGCTGTTCCTCTATCTATGCAGAGCTAGTTTTGTTTTTGATGGTTGTTTACATCATTGGAAAGCCTTTTCATGGCCATGTTGAGATTGTGTCTCTAGAACTTGAACTGAATTGTCATCCTGAAACGTTTTTAAGTGAAAAAAAAAAATGCTAGTATCACTATTTTTTTAATGTATTTGAATTATTGGGGGGATATCTAAATTCAAATACAATAATGCATTGATATAAAAAAAATTAAAAAAATGTTTTACTTTTGAATACTTACTTTTGTTTTTAAAGCAAGTACCCCAGTACTTTTAACTACATCATTGACAGAACAACTTTCACTTGCAGTTGAGTAATATATTGGACCGGCAGTATCTATACTTTGACTCCAGTACTGGTGGTGAGTACTTTGTCAACCACTGCTTAAACCCTATTGATCGGGGTCCCCCAGGGGTCTGTACTTGGGCTCGTCCTTGTTTTCCCCTCTACACCAAATCTTTTCCACCCCAAAAAAAACTATATAAGTTATAAGCTCACAATGTGTCGCCTTGCTTTAATAGATCGGCTATTTTCACAGAATGTCCGCCTATTGTCAATTATTATTTTATACTTTGGCTATTCAATCATGAAAATGTGTCCACGGCCAAATGATGAAAAAGTTTGAGCACCACTGATATAGCAACATAGGATTTAGAAGACTTAATGAGTTAACTTTATAATGTTTTTGGTAAATGTTCCCCTATAATGAAACATTCCCAGAATGGAGACACCAGGTTGAGAGTGTTTAATTGGACATTATCTTCAGCTGTGTTTACCCGTCAAAACGTCCAGAGCAGACAGACAGACACATCCATCAGTCTGTGTACCTGACACACACAGATGGTGTGTCATATATCGTATTATGTGTAATATGAGTGTGTTGAGTGTGCAATCTGAGTGGGTGTGTGACTGTGTGTGTGTGTGTGTGTGTGTGTGTGTGTGTGTGTGTGTGTGTGTGTGTGTGTGTGTGTGTGTGTGTGTGTGTGTGTGTGTGTGTGGTTGGTTGTCTTCTTGTGCAGCAGCACACTGTTTTTGTGTGTGTGTGTGTGTGTGTGTGTGTGTGTGTGTGTGTGTGTGTGTGTGTGTGTGTGTGTGTGTGTGTGTGTGTGTGTGTGTGTGCGCGCCCGCGCGTGCGTGCGTGTGTGCGTGCGTGCGTGCGAGTGCCTGCCTGTCTGTCTGTCTGTCTGTCTTTCAAAATTGTCCTGAAAAACATCTATCAGGAGACCACAAGGGGAGGTAATGAGGTAATGTAACTTTACCGTCTCTTTTGTACATATAGTGTTTGTTGATGCCATGTATTGTAGTGCTGTAAACGTGCCGTTTACATTTCTAACTCATAAAGTAATGTCTGCGTGTGTGTGTGTGTGTGTGTGTGTGTGTGTGTGTGTGTGTGTGTGTGTCTGTACGTGTGTACGTGTACGTGTACGTGTACGTGTACGTGTACGTGTACGTGTACGTGTTCTAGGGCTTTCACCAACTAGTGCCCAATAAAAGCCTATTATTGGGCAATGGGGATCCTTGGAGACGCTGCTGTGGTGCTGTGCTGCTGTGCCAGAAGCGCTTCCCTTAAAACGCCATAAAAATAAGGGCAGGAGGATAATAATAATAGTAATATAGTAGTAGGATGGCATTAAAACAATGTCCCCCCTAAAATATATATACTGTATATATATATATATATTTCTTTTTTGTAAAAAATGTTTTAATGTAAATTTCGACTAGTCGACTACCACTGGGTCAAATTAGTCGACCTGTAAAAATCTCTAGTCGTGAAAGCCCTAACGTGTACGTGTACGTGTACGCGTGCGAGTGTGTGTGTGTGTGTGTGTGTGTGTGTGTGTGTGTGTGTGTGTGTTTGTGTGTGTGTGTGTGTGCGTGTGCGTGTGCGTGTGCGTGTGTGTGTGCGTGTGTGCGTGCGTGTGTGCGTGCGCCTGTGTGCGTGGGCATGCATAGATCACTCTACCGACTCATAAAAGTACGTGTGAATAGTGAGAGCATGCTAAAGCTTACAAACCAGTCAGATGTCAAAAGGATAATTCATTCTAAAGTTACAAAACTGACCTCATCATAACATGATTTCACTCTCTCCTTGTCTCTCTCTATCTCAATTACAATTTACAATTCAGGCATTTAGCAGACGCCCTTAACCCAGAGCGATTTACAGTAAGCATAGTAAACACGAGGTAATATATCGAATGCATAGAGACAGTGTAGTGCCTTTAGCATTAGTCTAAATATTACAATAATATCAAAACAAAATAATATGTACATTGAAACTATGCAAACTATAGCATGCCAGGTCAACAAATGAATCATCTGGCATCTGTCTAAATAACATGCTATCTAAATAACGTTAAGCACGTCAACAGCATGCGTCAACAGGCCTACGCAAAGGAGAAAAACAAATAGGATAATGCAAGCGTGAAACATCTGAGAGTACTTCCCTGTCGATGTGTTTGGTCTTGTGTTTATGTAACATAAACATGTATACATTGCATAAACAATTACATGGATTAGATGCGTTGTGATGTCATGTGGGACCTTTGAAAGGACAATAATATCCATGTGGGATAATTATGAGAATGTAACAGTTGTGAGAGTGAGATATAAACACAGAAAAACTAAAAAACTGTTTCAGACTTGTTCTACCCGACAGCGGAAATTTGATAGGCTACACTATACGGTCGCTTCACAAATGTTTGGTCTGAACTAGGCTTTATAGTTACAGTTATGACAAGATTCAAATTGAGGCAACAGGATTAGGATTAGGATTAAGCATCTAGTTGTTATGTTTAAGGTTATAGGGTGCAGAGTAATAAGGTTAGGGTGTTACTTAGTAGGTTTTTTAGTGACAGGATTCTAACCAAAGCAGGGAATGTTTGCCACAAATAACCGATCTACAAGCCGCTTGTAGGGCGAAGATATTTGGTGTAGAATGGAAAAAAAGAGCGTACCAAGAACAGTTGCAACTGAGGTCCGTTTTACTAAGTATAGAGTAAGTAGGTTGGGCCAACGTTGAAAATGTTCTCCTTTACACTTACTGTGATTTCATCGACTAAAACTATGACAAAATGTTTTTTACTGACGAAAACTAAATAAAAACTAAGCTATGATGACTAAAACTAAGACTAAATAATATATTATATTGACAATTCGTCAACAAATAAAAACTAGACTAAAATGTTAGTGAGGGACTAGTGGATAAGAGATCCAGTAGAACTAAAAGACAAGTCATTTTATGCTTGGTTGCGCTCGGGTGTTGCGCTCTGAAAATAGCAAATCTACAAGCTCACAACGCGTCACGACGCGTTGTGAGCTTGTAGATCGGCTATTTTCATCATGCAACCAAGTGTAAAATGAGCCATTACGACGCCATCAAGGCACCGCCAAAATACATTTTAGTCGACTAAATCAACTATAGATTTAGTCGACTATAATCTTATGATATTTAGTCAACTAAAACTAGACAAAAACTAAAACATTTCAGATGACTAAAATATGACTAAAACTAAATGGAATTGTATTCAGAAAGACTATGACTAAAACAAAATCAAAATTTGCTGTCAAAATCAACACTGCTACAGAGATTGTGACAGAAACGTGTGTGTGTGTGTGTGTGTGTGTGGGGTCCAGCTGTACGTTATAATCCGTCTCCTTTAGATGTTGGCTCACAAACTGAGACATGTAATTTCTTGGCTCGATCACACTTCCAAGGTCCTTTCTCTCTCTCTCTCTCTCTCTCTCTCTCTCTCTCTCTCTCTCTCTCTCTCTCTCTCTCTCTCTCTCTCTCTCTCCTCTCCTTTCCATCCGTCTGTCTCTCTCTTTTCTCCATTGTTTGTCGTCTGTGTGTCCATAAGCCTCCTTTAAACGCATCCCGCTGCTGTTCCAGGTGGGAATGTTTCCCCGTTATTTACTTCACCCTGCTGTTCTGTATAGATGGTACCGACACAGCATTAGGCGGTGGGGGGGGGGGGGGCATCATATGTTTTTGTGCCCCCGTTGTGCCCAGCAGCATGAGGATGAATCTGTGTCTGGTGTTACGCCCATTTATGTTCCCAACTTTTTCCTGCACACCCCACTGGTGTCCAGAGGTGGAAGGTAACTAAATACATTTACTATACATACATATACATTTATATTTAAGTGCTATACTTAGTTAGCACTAGGGATGTCCGATATTATCGACCGATATTAGCATTTATTTTTTAAAGTGAAAGTGACAGGAGTTCTTACTGTATGGTGTGTGTGATATGAAATGTGAGTTTACCATAATCACAGTAATCCTTAATCATATTCCATAATATTCAAGGGCATTTGGAGAGAAATAGACTCCAGTCACTTTCAGTTTAGAGCACTGCAGAGGGCAGGTGTGTGTGTCTGGGTACGGCTGACACTCGTTGACACTCGTTAATGTTAATAGGCATCAAAGCAATTATGCTTCTGCACTGTCAAACAGGCCAACATCTAATCTAAGATTAGTGAGTCCTCACTTTATTGAAAACCTAACAACATCACTGTATTATATTAGATTTATTATATATTATATTGACATTATAGACATTTTGTTTTATTAGATATGTGATGTTGTTACCTCACAATTAGTTGACTTTTGGTGAAAAAGGCTGCATATTAAAAAAAGCCAATATAGGACACCCCTACTTAACACTATGTAACTTTTCTTTTCATGAATAAAATGTAATGTTGTCCAATCTGTATGGTAGAGTATGTTAATACAACAGAACCTGAGGTGGTTGTATTTTTGTCTCCCTGCTCTTCTATTGAAACATTTACTGACACAAATGTTGACCTGATGGTCAAGATTAAATGTATCCCCTGAGCAAGCCGTCAGTCAGGCTCTATTAGCTCAATGGTCCAAATTTCAGCACTTGCGCAGGAAATCAGGTTCAAATCCGGGGTGGAAAGGGAAAGTTACAGTACATCGTGCTGCTTTAACCTTTTCCTTATGGGGACCAGAACGTTTTTTTTTAAAAGTAGAACAAAAACCCACGCACACACACCCACACACACACATGCACCGGAAAATACCTGCAGTGACAATGTGCAGGAAAAGTATGCATCTCCCAGAACGCTCATCAAGTAGGTATAATTTCCTCTCCATTCCATTGTAAATGATATGTCCTGTACATTTAGAGGTCAGTATGAGCTCTCTGCTCTGCCAAACAACACAGCAGGACACCTTCCTGTCAGAAGGAGCCAACAATGGGTCCGAACGATCTGAAGTTACTCTCCCATCACTCCTTTAATCCATTAAGACCGGGAAGGTATCTGTGTAATTTTTTCGATTTCTTTGTGCCGTTCCAAAATAGCAGATCTACAAGCTCATAGCGCGGCACTCGGTGCCGCGCTATGAGCTTGTAGATCTGCTATTTTTTGTATAAATCTTGAACATGTATGCATATCCATGGATATATATTTTGTTAAAGCGAACATTTTCAACTCCAATATTTGCTTCTGGAACAAAATATTTTGAGATGGGGGTCCGTGGCCAAATACATTTAATTTTGGGGGTCCTTGACATGAAAAAGTTGGAGCACCACTGATATAGTAACACACTGTTAGGATTTAGAACGATTTTTAGATAATGTATTTGGCCGCGGACCCCCATCTCAAAATATTTAGTTCCAGGGAACCCCCGGAAGCAAAGATTGGAGTTAAAAATGTTTCCTTTAAAAAATAATATATATATATATATATATATATTTATATATATATATATACAAGCGCTACGAGCTTGTATATCTGCTATTTTTGTATAGCTAAAGAAATCTTAAAATGACACAGATGCGTTCCCGGATTGAATGGGTTAAATCAGCCAAAACTCAGCAGTTGCTTTTACAACAACTCAATCTCATCCTCTGGATGCCTCGCAGCACATCCTTATGCTGGTTAACCACCTTAACCCTAGGGCCCCGATTCCGAGGCCAACATCCAGCGAAATTTGCCAATCTACAAGCTCAACACGCTGTGAGCTCGTGAGTTGTATTAAAATTCTTCATGGTGATGTGAATATTATCTGCAGAAGTGCATGGTTGTATCACCTGGAAGCCACCTGAAGAGCCTTAGCCCAGGGCCATGGGCTGCTGTGAACGGACATGAAATCAATCTAAATGTGTTAATAATTCCAAAGTAATCCTCCAGCCGCCGGACTGGCCGCGGGCGCCTGCAGAATCAAGTTCACAACGTTGTCCATGAGTATCTGTTACTTGTAGTTAAGACTCTATAACGGTACGGGAGAAAGACAGACACCAGGAAAGCTGAGAGGGTAGACAGTGTATGAGAGACAGACCTTAGGAAAGCTGAGCGAGAGACAAATGGTAGGAACGCTGAGAGAGAGACAGACAGACAGACAGTAGGAAAGCTGAGAGAGAGACAAACGTTAGGAAAGCTGAGAGAGAGACAGTGTAGGAGAGACAAACGGTAGGGAAGCTGAGAGAGAGAGACAGACTGTAGAAAAGCTGAGAGAGACACAGACGGTAGGAAAGCTGAGAGAGAGACAGACGGTAGGAAAGCTGAGAGAGAGAGACGGTAGGAGAGCTGAGAGAGAGACAAACGGTAGGAAAGCTGAGAGAGACAGTGTAGAAGAGACAGACGGTATAGGAAAGCTGAGAGAGAGACAGTGTAGAAGAGACAGATGGTAGGATAGCTGAGCGAGAGACAGTGTACGAGAGACAGACGGTAGGAGAGCTGAGAGAGAGAGAGAGAGAGACAGTGTTGGAGAGACAGACAGTAGGAAAGCTGAGAGAGAGAGAGAGAGAGAGACAGTGTAGGAGAGACAAACATTAGGAAAGCTGAGAGAGAGAGACAGTGTAGGAGAGACAGACAGTATGAAAGCTGAGAGGGAGACAGTGTAGGAGAGACAGACATTAGGAAAGCTGAGAGAGAGACAGTGTAGGAGTGACAGACAGTATGAAAGCTGAGAGGGAGACAGTGTAGGAGTGACAGACAGTATGAAAGCTGAGAGGGAGACAGTGTAGGAGAGACAGACATTAGGAAAGCTGAGAGAGAGACAGTGTAGGAGAGACAGACATTAGGAAAGCTGAGAGAGAGACAGTGTAGGAGAGACAGACATTAGGAAAGCTGAGAGAGAGACAGTGTAGGAGAGACAGACATTAGGAAAGCTGAGAGAGAGAGACAGTGTAGTAGAGTCTGAACTCCACCACGGACACATGGACACATTGATGTTAACAACATTGTATTTTCGATGTCAGATCTAATTTCTTTTAGTTCCTGCAAAAAAAACAAAAAAACAGAAGGTCCAATGTTTTCTTTGGCCAAAATGTACCACCCACTCAGTTCAAACAGAGCACAAACCAGAGAGAGAAAAGAAAAGTACAATATCCTTCTAAATGCTTTTTCCTCTGGTCGCTCAACTCAAAACCACTAATAAGGAAAAAGTGATCGTGCCATCTTTGTTTCTGGACTGAAAGCCATGACCTCGGTCAGTACCGCACACACACACACACACACACACACACACACACACACACACACACACACACACACACACACACACACACACACACACACACACACACGCAAACACACACACACACACACACACACACACACACACACACACACACACACACACACACACACACACACACACACACACACACACACACACACACACACACGCACGCACACGCACGCACACATGCACAGCTTCGACAACAACAGAAATTGCATGATATTGTTTTTGGAGAACTCATTTGGGGAACTCATTTGGGTCAGCAAGAAAGAAAGAAAGAAAGACGAGTGAAAATGAAAAACAAAGAAAGGCAGGAAAGCATACAGTTCACCTTATATGCCAGAGGCGGCTTGATGTACAAGATCAACCCCTGGACCAATGGAAAAAGTACTCATTAGTTTTGACTTAAGTAAAAGTATCAATACTGCAATGTAGAAATACTCTGTTACAAGTAAAAGTACAAAAGTATTGGTATCAAAATGTACTTGAAGTACCAAAAGTAGAAAGTACTCATTCAGCAGAATGTCCCATTTCACAAGTTTTCAAATGTATACAAATCTTTTGAAAATAGCAGATCTACAAGCTCGGCTATTTTCAAATGGCTGAAATGTATATAGGGCTGAAATGGGTAATGTATGTTTTGTAAAATCTACAAAGTAACTAGTAACCAAAGTTTTCAAATAATCGTAGTGAAGTAGAAGTATAATATTTGTCTTTGAGAATAGTAATGGAGTAGAAGTAAAGGTATTGAAAATTGGAAATGCTCCACTAAAGTAAAAAACACCTCTTGTATTGTACTTGTAGTTGTACTTAAGTACAGTACTTGAGTAAATGTACTTAGTTACTTTACACCTCTGCCCTGGACATGACGCTAGTATGTGGATTTACCCCAGTCCCCTCCTTAATGCTGGGTGCCAAGCAGCGAGGCGTGGGCTCCCATTTTGTATAGTCTTTGGTATGATGACTCGGCCGGAGAATTGAACCCCCTGACCTCCTGAGGAAATCTCAGCGCGGACAGAACACTCTAACCACAGGTCCAATGAGGTGGTTAAAAAAATGAAAAGCTGGCGTATCTATTATAAACATTTTTGGGAAGCCCAGCAGCCACCTTGACTGAGGAAATCCCACAAAATGATGGATGTAATTTGGAACCACGGTGGATCAGCACAACGTTTTTTGGAAGAACAGTTTCAGAGTTATGGACTCAGTGATTAAACCAGGACGAGAGGCCAGAGAAAATGACGAGTGTGTTTTGGAAACATGGAGATGGTGATATACCATGACATGGCCTTTACTTGGAGCGGTCCTTATTCTTTATCGTCAGTGTCGGGCAGAAACCTCTTTTTATCTCCATTTTCTAACTTTTTGTGTTTTTTGGTAAAT
>NC_137604.1:60663852-60668852 GCF_963280865.1 Gymnoscopelus braueri
AGCTGAGAAGGACACAGTTTAGGACAGACAGACAGTAAGAAAGCTGAGAGGAAGACAGCTTAGGAGAGACAGGCAGTAGGAAAGCTGAGAGGAAGACAGCTTAGGAGACACAGACGGTAGGAAAGCTGAGAGGGAGACAGTGTAGGAGAGACACAGAGTAGGAAAGCTGAGAGGGAGACAGTGTAGGAGAGACAGATGGTGGGGAATCAGAGAAGAAGACAGTTTAGGAGAGACAGACGGTAGGAAAGCTGAGAGGAAGACAGCTTTAAAGACTCAGACGGTAGGAAATCAGAGAGGGAGACAGTGTAGGAGAGACAGATAGAAGCAAAGCTGAGAAGGAGACAGCGTAGGAGCGACAGATGGTAGGAAAGCTAAGGAGACAACGTAGGAGAGACAGACCAAAGGAGAGCTGAGAGGGAGACAGTGGAAAGACAGATGGTAGGAAAGCTGATAAGAAGACAGCTTATAGGAGACACAGACGGTAGGAAAGCTATAGAGGGAGACAGCGTCATTAGAAACGTCTTCTTTCTTAATGTTAGTTATTGAACATCACTACCCATAGAGGCGTGTAATGAACCGTGATACCTTCTTATAAAGAAGGAGGAAAAAGAGGATTATCTCCCTTATCTCTTTTCTCTCTCTCTCTCTCTCTCTCTCTCTCTCTCTCTCTCTCTCTCTCTCTCTAACAGCCTCTCTCTCTCTCTCTCTCTCTCTCTCTCTCTCTCTCTCTCTAACAGCCTCTATGTCTCTCGCTCTGTACGTGCTTTCTACTCTGTCTTGTGCTGTTCTTCCGCTGTTAGGTTGATTGGCTGTGGAGAGCGTTTTAAGTGAATGTGATCATGTTTAGGAAGGCTAGGGGGGATTAGTTCTGGGGTGTTGTGCAGGCAAGCAGCCCAGCTTGGAGGAAAAAGGTTGCACTCGATTCTTCTCGCTAATAGACGGTTTGTATTTACTCAACAATTGGAAACCTTAGTGTGCTTGTTGTTGTGGGCCACGTTGTGATAGGTGAAAATAAGACAAATATTGCGCAAAAAATTATGTAGAAGCTGCTCTACAAGCTCACAATATCTCATCGTGAAGTCATCATCCGTTTGAAATGCAAGAAAATGAAGCCATCAAATGTAATACAAAAGAACAATTAAATGAATAAATAAACAAAAAACACGTAAATAAATGATTGAATAAATACATAACAAAACAATCAATATCAGTGTGCTGATACTCAGTACGACAGAGAGAAGCAGAGCTGAGCTCCTCTACATTACAGACGGACAATGTTACATAAAAAACTTTCTAAAACGTAACTTTCAAGTGACGTTTCTATGGGGAAACTTTAAGGAAGGGAGGAGTCTTGCCTGCCTCTGCGCTGAACCAACGTGGTGTGACCAGCATGACCAGACACAAACACACACACACAATTCTTTAAATTGTTACATTTTTCACATTTGAATAATTTTTTGCGACACATTTTGAGCTTGTAGATCGGCTATTTTCAACAGATTTTTTAACATTTTAACACATTCGGTGCCAGAATTTTATAATAACAGATTACGTTCGGTGCCCAGAAATCTCACCGTTGAGCTGCGCGGCGCTGTTTAAGCTGTAGACTCCACGACGAGCAATCCATGTGAAACAAAGCATGCATGCATTTTGCACGATGGTCCTGGCTAACGCCTGGAACGATAACATCTTTACCGCGGGTCACTATGGCGGAGCGATCGCGCATACAAAATGAGTCGTTTTCCCCAACGTAAAAAGTTTCGGACTTATAGGGGGTTTTAGAGAAGGAGATAGAACGGAAGCGGATGGGGAGCCATGTTTTTGGCACGGTGATCTATAAGGCCCTTCCTTCTCAGAATCACCGTGGGTGATTCCAGAGCTGCTCCAGCCCCTCCCGTGTGAAAAAAAAAAAAAAAAAAAAAAAAAAAAAAAATGAAAACACGGTTCAGACCGTGTTCGGCACCGAAGCGCTACTCTGTGAAAACACGGTTCAGACCGTGTTTTGTACCCGATGTATTAAAACCTGAAATGGGACATTCTGCACAAGTAGTACTTTTACTTTTGGTACTTTAAGTACATTTTGATGCCAAGAGTATTTCTACATCGCAGTATTGATACTTTTACTTAATTAAAAATGTTCCACCACTTTTTCCACCACTGGGCATTGGTATGGGCAGCTGCATCCCCAGTGTACTGACCCTCTAACCCATCCATCTCTCTCTCTCTCTCTCTCTCTCTCTCTCTCTCTCTCTTCTCATCTCTCTCTCATCTCTCTCTCTCTCTCTCTCTCTCTCTCTCTCTCTCTCTCTCTCTCTTTCTCTCTCCCCTCATAGAGTTCTCGCTGCCAAGTCTCTCCCTGCCCTCTCTCTCTCTCTCTCTCTCTCTCTCTCTTTCTTTTCCTCTGTGTTTCTTTCTTTCTTTTATTCACACTTTCGCCCCGGCCAAGTTGTTAGTATGTGAGACTGCCTTCTCCCCTTAGTCACCGACTTTCTCTCTCTCTCTCTCTCTCTCTCTCTCTCTCTCTCTCTCTCTCTCTCTCTCTCTCTCTCTCTCTCTCTCTCTCTCTCTCTCTCTCTCTCTCAGACACTAATGTGTGTACTGTAGTTATCTAAATCAGAGACATGGATTCCCCCCCCCCACCCCCGCAGCAAATCGAACGCCATCTCCATCCAGCCCCTCCCCCACCCGCCTCCTCCATTGATCGGGGTCTGGAGGACGGCTTCGCGCCGTGTTTCGAGCTTGTAGATCTACTACTTTTGATGCTTCTGTTTGACGCTGTAGTATGATCAAGTATAGGCGTTCATTTACGAAAAAACACAAAAAGTAAAAAATATGGAGATAAGAGGTTTCTGCCCGACAGTAACGATATGGAATGGTAAATAGAATGCCTATCATACAGCATAGCACCTTTCAAAGGCTTTACAAAGCGCTTTACAATAACCTGTATTTCATCTTCACCCGCATTCACACACTGACAGCAGAAGAAACCATGCAAGTCTTGCTCAAGGACACTTCGACACAACGGCCAGGAGGAGCCATGCATGGTGATGGAACCGAGAACCTTCCCATTCCAAGACTGCCGCTCTATACCTCTGGAGCCACAGTGCCTCAAATCTTCTTCACTCACCCTTTGGTTTTCCCCTCAAGCCACCGCTGGCCCCGACTGACTGTCTGTGGGTTTTATAAATATTTAACCAACCAAAAGCATTAACAAAAGCTTAATAACTACATTGGATCCATTGGAACAAGGGTAACCCCCCCCCCCGCCCCAAACCCCCCCACCCCTTCCTTTCCTGAACAATTAGGCTTTTGGACATAGAAGGTTTGCACCCGACAGCCACGATGTGTCGAACCATTTGAGCCATACGCTTATATTATGTAAAGCAGTGGTTCTCAAACTTTTTCATGTCAAGGATCCCTAAATTAATATGTATTTGACCACGGACCCCCATCTGAAAATATTTGTGCCAGGGACCCCCATACAAGATTTGCGTTGTTTAAAAGGTTTTCAAAAATATTCCAAATGTTTAACACATTGGGTGCCAGAGGTTTATTAAAATATTATACGTTGAGTGCCTGCATTTCTTCCATCCACTTGCGTTATACGTTTCGTGCTGTAGAAGCCCCGACGCGGAAGTGCATGTAAACAAAGCGTGCGTGCGAGACGGCGGAGGGTCCCGACTAACGCCTGGAACAATAATATTTCTAACGCGATCCTCCATTGCAGCGTGATCGCCGATCGAAAACGGCTCGTTTCCACCACGTTAAAAAGAAATGGAGATATTAAGCTTTTAGTCAAGGAGATAACATTGAAAACGCCGACCGGAAGGATTTTTGACATGGAGCCACATCCAGCCTCTTCTTCTCAGAAACTCCTTGGGTGATGTCAAAGTTTCGTTTTAGCGCCCCATGTGGCCCACATGTATAAAAATAGAATTGGGTCAAAAACGGTCCGGACCGTTTTCGGCACTTCTCGTTTGGATCCTCAAAAACAGTCCGGACCGTTTTTGGCATTCAATGTGTTAAACTTTTTCATATATATTTTTTTTTAAATAGCAGATCTACAAGCTCACAACGCATCGCATAGCGACATGTTGTGAGCTTTTTAAACTATGAACTATGATTAAATAGTTTTTTATAATATTGATATAGTTATGTTGGGGACCCCCTGGAACCCCATAAAGGACCCCTGGGGGTCCCGGGACCCCACTTTGAGAACCAATGATGTAAAGATGTTGTTTACATCTTCACTCACATCCGGAATAAGTAACAGCCGTCTCGTTACATACAAGCTTTCCCCTCCCCAGACAGAGACAGATATCTAGTCCATTGATTGGTTGGTGTGGTGTCGGGCAGAATTGCCTACTTAGTTCCAAAGTAAATAGCACTAAGTGTTTCTTCATGTGTCTGCGCCTGCATGCCGCTGACCCTGACCCCCCCTCCCCCCCACCATCATTTCTGTTGTTGTCAGGACAGACGGCGTGTCGATAGCCCTGGCGTCGTCCCGCAGCCGTTTTCCTTAAAGGCTGGACGGACGCCACGCGCCTCCTCTCTCTCTCTCTCTTGTCTGTCGTTTAGACTGTACTTTTGCCCGGCGTCTCGCAGGCGAGTGATGTGAACGTCGGAGGAGGAACTTGTTTCTTGATCCCACTCTCTGGGGGAGCATACGTGTGTGTGTGTGTGTGTGTGTGTGTGTGTGTGTGTGTGTGTGTGTGTGTGTGTGTGTGTGTGTGTGTGTGTGTGTGTGTGTGTGTGTGTGTGTGCGTGCGCATGCTTGTATTACTACACTTGCGAGGGCCAAATGTCCCAACAAGTACAGTAGAATTTGAGAAATAAGACGTGAGGACACTTTTCCTGATCCTTTTTTTGTGTTAGATTTACATTACGAAAAGGTTCAGGTTGGGCTTAGGGTTTGAGTTATGCCTGATTTATACTTAGTTACGCTTGACTTATTACTTAGATACGCGCCACGGTGTGTACCGGAAATAGCTGATCTACAA
>NC_137604.1:60673852-60683852 GCF_963280865.1 Gymnoscopelus braueri
AAAGTGAAAATACTCATTATGCAGAATGTCCCATTTCATACGTTTTATTTTTCAAAAGCTTTCCAAATCTGTCAAAATGTTAGAAAAATAGTAGATCCACAAGCTCACAATGCGTGGTTGATTGTAATAATAATCTAAACCTATACAAAATACAAACGTTTTCAAATAATCATAGTGGAGTAAAAACAAGTACAATATTAAGTATTGAAAAATGGAAATTATGTTTTTGCATAGTTTTGTATATTTGTCATTAAATGTTTAGATTAATTGAGTACAAAGGGCCCCAATGGAAACAAGCCATAGTACTTTCTTGCGTTTGAAATCCTCTTAATAGACCTTGTAATGAACCGCTACTTCCCTGTGCTCGTCTTTGCAAACTGTTAACCCATTGAGACCGGGAACACATCTGTGTGTCATTTTAAGATTTCTTTGGACTATTCTAAATAGCAGATATACAAGCTCATAACGCGGCACCGAGTGCCACGCTATGAGCTTGTATATCTGCTTTTTTTTTTTTTATCATGAACATTTTTGCAAATCTTTGAATATATATATATTTTTTTAAGGCGGACATTTCTAACTCAAATCTTTGCTTCTGGGGGATTCTACAAATGTCTTCTAAATCTTCTAACTTTGAAAAAAATAACATGTTGCTATAATCAGTGGTTCCTAAACATTTTCATGTCAAGGACCACCCGAAATGATTATGTATTTGACCGCGGACCCCCATCTCAAAATATTTAGTTCCAGGGACCCCCCAGAAGCAAAGATTTGAGTAACAAATGTTTGCTTTAAAAAATATTATATATATATTCAAAGATTAGCACAAACTTTCAAGTTTCTTCAAAAAATAGCTATTTTTGTATAGCCAAAGAAATCTAAAAATGACTTTTGACTTATTTTCCGGTCTAAATGGGTTAATAAAGTATTCAATCAATCAATCAATTAATCAATCAAATACTCAAGTAAAAAAAGTACATCAAAGCTGTACTTAAGTAGTATTTGAGTAAATGTACTAGCGCTAGTCCCTCCCTACCCGTACACAGAGCCCCTCCCTTGGCCCATGCAGCGCTCTTGGATTTCACATCTTTGACTGACTCTCAAAGTGTTTGCAAATGTGTTCACGAGACAACGGTTCCAAGACCCACCAGGAGTCTACAAAACGGCACGGTCGGGGCAGAAACCTCATATCTCCGTACTTCAACTTTTAACCCATTATTTTAACCCAGAAAAGCAATGATTTGAGTTACAAATGTTTGCTTTAAAAATATATATATTCAAAGATTTGCACACATTTAAAAAAATAAAAAATAAATAGCAGATGTGAGATCTGTGAGATCTGCTATTTTTTAATAGCCAAAGAAATTCAAAATGACACAGATCTATTCCCGGTCTTAAAGGGTTAAAACTACTTTAAAACCCCAGCATCCGTATTCTGGGAAAACCTTCGCAGACAAATAGCAGATCGACAAGCTCACAACGCGTTGCAACGCAACACGTTACGAGCTTGACGATCGAATATTTTCAGCGAAGATATTCTATGTAGAGCTAAAACAGAAAATGTTTTTTTTCCACAAATTGAAGCCCTATACTTCGACCTATGGCAGTATTGCACAAAAGAAGTGATAACAGCCGTTCTCTACGAGCGTTTCCGCTAATTTTGAAACGTTTCAAAGTGAAAGTGTTTACCGTAAGTAAAAGTGTGTTTTTGGTTTTCATGAGTACTGAACCAATGAAAAGCATTTAACAATAGCTTGACGCTATAAATTACTACCATCGGATCAATTGAAACATTTTTATTTATTTTTTTCCCACATTTCCCGAAAAGGAACCGTTTCCCAGTGAGTCGGGGACCGTTTTTTTGGTTCACGGGACCATATATTATTTATGCAGGTACATATATTATTTTTTCAGGAACAAAACACTTTTTAGATGGGGGTCCAAATAAATTTATCTCGAGCTAAAAAGCTTTGTACATACGAGTTTTCCACCGTACAAGTTGAGTGAAGAACTGGCGGGGCTCCATCACGCCGGGCTCAGCCTGCTCTCAATGTGTTGTGTTGAGAAAGACCAGCCCCGCATCCAGATCCATGTCAGGGAGGCTGGTACGTAATTGCGGAGAAACGCCTGCATCAACTTATGGCTGCCAGAGGAGGAAACAGTAGCTTATTGCATAGAGAGAGAAGGAGAGAGGAGGCCTTGACTTGATTTATTATATTTAACGGGGGAATCGATTAGTTTTTTTTTTGGGAGGGGTGAGGTGGGGTTTGGAAATCAAAGATTCCAGGGTGTAATTCTCTTGGAGGTGTATTGACTGTATTGCACCTACTTTTTGAACGCGTAAGCGCAATTTTGTATATTTTTTGTATAAATAAGATTTTTTTGTCCGCCCGCCCAGAGACAAGTTGGGAAATACATTATTGCAGAAATGTGTCAAAAGAGTACCTTTTTTCCACATTCCTCCCCTTACGCTGGCGTTCGAGGCAGTAGTGGTGGAAAAAGTACTACATTTTTTTACTTAAGTAAAAGTATCAATACTGCAATGTAGAAGTACAAGTAAAAGTACAAGAGTAAAAGTACACAAGTATTGGTATCAAAATGTACTTAAAGTACCAAAAGTAGAAAGTACTCATTATGCAGGAAGAAAGAAAATGTGTAAACATCTTTTGAAAATAGCAGATCTGCAAGCTCACAAAGTGTCGCATACCACTGGTGGTAACACCTGTGAAGTGTCTTTCCAATATGCATAGAGCCTATTGTATGAAGAGCCTATTGTATTGTTTAACGACTTGTAGCTTTGTCGCTGCAGCTGAAGCCAGCTACAAACGTCATAGGTGTCGATTTGTATGTCAAGTCGCTGGATTTCATTGAAAATGAATAAAAAGGCAATGTGTCCTTGAAGTGAATAGCCTATGCCATATCTATGTATTGGCCCACCGTTTTCAAGAAGATGGATTTCTTTTGTACGATGCAATTGTATTCATCAAACCCTCTTTCAAGGACCATACTGTACCAATGACTACAGACCACGTATAGACCTTACTGTGCTGCCAACCATTTTTCCAAAGTTGGGTCCAACATTTTTCTTACTCACTATACTTTCCCACAGTGGTGTAAAGTAACTAGGTACATTTGCTCAAGTACTGTACTTAAGTGCAAAGTACAGTAAAAGTACTGTACTTTTACTTTACTGGAGTATTTCCAATTGTCTTTACTTTTACTTCTACTCCACTATATCTCGGAGGCAAATATTGTACTTTTACTCCACTACAATTATTTGAAAACTTTAGTTACCTGTTACTTTGCAGATAAATTATTACATTATATAACATACATTAATCACTTTAGCCCTATTTTATACCTAGGCTGTTTGAAAATAGCAGATCTACAAGCTCACAACGTGTCGCGATGCGACACGTTGTGAGCTTCTAGATCTGCTATTTTCAAACATTTTAGTACTTTTACTTTTGGTACTTTAAGTATATTTGGATACCAATACTTGTGTACTTTTACTCAAGTACATTTTGAATTCTGGACTGTTACTTGTAACAGAGTACTTCTACATTGTAGTATTGATATTTTTACTTAAGTAAAACATTTGAGTACTTTTTCCACTATACTTTCCCAACCTCACTAACTTTTGTTTTATTGTATCCAAACTTTAAGGTAAACATCTGTGAGTCATTGACCTTTGAAATGTGGTTTATAAAATCCATCTTGTTTTTTTAAACCGGGGACTTTCTTTTCCCCGGCTACACTTTTCAACCGCATTATTAGCCATGTTCTCAAATCAACATCATTCCATCGTTTCACAGCCCAGCGAGAAGATTGGAAAGTCGGTACTAACAAAAACACGTAAGATCTCTCTGAGCAATAAATCGGTATGTGTTCTTGTTATGTGGTGGAGCGCTCTGGCTGTGTGCTGTGTGCCATCGCACATAAATCACGACCGAAAAGTGTCACCGACCGGGGACAAGGCGAGTATATCATGTCAACAACCATCACAGATCAGAGAGTGACAAACATTTGATGCCTTCAGTTCAAATAACAGGAACAGACCATGGATGGGTCTCTCTACAATCTACAACACATGGGGACTCTGCAACGGTTTTACATTCTATAACCCACACACTGATAAACAAGACGAGAAACGGACGGAAAAGAGAAAAAGATGTCGGGGTGAGAGAGGAAGGAAAAAATAAAGAAAGGGAAGGAAGGAAGAAAGAAAGAGAGATGGATGGACGGACAGACGGACGGACGGATGCAGTGGTGGAAAAAGTACTCAAATGTTTTACTTAAGTAAAAGTATCAATACTGCAATATAGAAATACTCTGTTACAAGTAAAATGCCGGAATTCAAAATGTACTTGAGTAAAAGTGCAAAAGTATTGGCATCAAAATGTACTTCAAGTACCAAAAGTAAAAGTACTCATCATGCAGAATGTCCCATTTCAAGTTTTCAAATGTATACAAATCTTTTGAAAATGGCAGATCCACAAGCTCACAATGCGTCTTGAGCTTGTAGATCTGTTATTTTCAAATGGCCGAAAGTTATAGGGCTGAAGTGTTCAATGCATGTTTTGTATTAATAATCATAATCCAAAAAGTAACTAACTGAAGTTTTCAAATAATTGTAGTGGAGTAAAAGTAAAAAAAATGCCTCTGAGATGTAGTGGAGTACAAGTAAAATTACTGGAAATTGGAAATACTCAAGTAAAGTACAAATACCTCAACATTTTACTTAAGTACAGTACTTGAGTAAATGTACTTATAGTTACCTCCCACAACTGCGGACAGACAGACAGATAGATAGATAGCTTGTAGAATTTGAAATGCTGCAATAACAAAAAAAGTGGTGCATTTCGCGACCATAATTTATGCTCATGGTTATCCTGCCCATCGGAATGTTGATACAGCAAAATGAGTTAATTCAGACAAACAATTATGACATCAATGCGTCTCTCTCATGTGTAATCCAAACGGGGAAAACCATGGTTAACTGAAGTGTACTCCAGCAAAGACTCTGATGCCATTACACAGGCTGCATGTGTTTACGTTTGGTGAAAGGTCGTTTCCCCCTCTCTCCGCTAAACGCACCCACAAGGAAGCCACTGCATTTACAATGCTGCTCAGCATGGCCGCCTGCATGCTCAAAGCAATGCGAGGGGAAATAAGTTACCTTAAAGGTGAAGTTCACCCAAAAAATTACTTATTTTCTATCAATTACACACCCCATGAATCCTTGAATTCATGGAGAGGTTTTAGTTTTTGTTGCATTCCTAAGCCAATAATTGATGATCGGTGGAGACTCAATAGAGACTCTATAGAAGTCTGCTACCGGAGACTACGCCAGTCATCAAATTATTGGCTACTCCTTTAAGCACTTCAGGAAGTTGAAGGAGAGCTGCTGCAGCGACAACAACCGTGGATTTTAATTTCCAAACAATTATGTTTTCGCAGGATAAAAGTGTTGCAATTTTAGACAGATGCCAGGTTCATTCGTTGACCCGGCCCATAGTTTGTATAGGTTCAATATACCGAGAAGACAATCCTTTGACTTTGTTTAAATGTATGAAATTATTTTGAAAAACGTTCTCTCTTTCTGAAAAGTGAGCTTGTAGATCTGCTATTTTTTTTTTGTAAATCGTGAAAATGTGTGCAAATCTTTAAAAAAAAAAAAATTAAATGGCGAACATTTTTAACACAAATTCTGGGAGTCCCTGCCACAATACATTTTCAGGTGGGGGTCCGCGGCCACATACATATCTAAATTGTAGATTGTTGTAACCAACTAGTATTTAGTCAATTCAATTAGTATAGGGGCTGTACCGTTTTAATAAACTAGTGGAGTAGCCGCCCGCGCCACACATCACCTAAAAGACAAGACAGAAGAGACACAACTCCCTGAGAGCATGAAAGTGACAGAGATGGAAGAGAGGGCCGGGGTCCCGGCGGGGAGCTCTGAGGTCTCATGAAGCCAAGCCTCCCTCTGCCAGCGGACTGGAAGTCATTAAACCCTTCAAACCTCACTGTTTCCAGCGGCTGCCAGAACGCCGTGAACGATCACAACCATGATCAGAAACAGACGCCGCTGAAACACTAAGCTATAGTTCACGAGAGAGGAGGGGGGGGAGAGAGAGAGAGAGAGAGAGAGGGAGGAGGGGAGAGATGTATAGTTCAAGCCGTTGCTGACGGGCGTAAAGCTCGTATATGTCCAAAACTGTTACTTTTCGTGAAATAGGGGAACAAATGACTTAAGTTCCGATGCATCCGATGTAGTTATTGTTTAGTCACAGACTATAGAGCACCGAAGTCTGACGTAATTTAAGCATCCTACCTGGGTCACGTTTTTTCCCCCCCATTCTGAATTCCCATAGACGTGTTTAATATCACGTCAAATAAGAACTGTGTTCCAAAAATAAACAAATGATACCGGCGTTTTGACTCATATGGATATGAACCATCAACTGACGATGAGAAAACGCTAATGTTACTAGTTTGTTTATTTTTTTAATTTTTTAAAAAAAATTATCCCACGATTTTGTAACCCTATTTTTTACACCCAGTGCCAATTGTCTATGTAATCCTGGGCACTACCTTCCCTCTGCCAACCTAGGGAGGCCAGGGCCGAGCTCATGCCTCCTTCAATGCATGAGAGCCAACTGACCTTCTTGACCACAATTCTTATATGAGACTATTCTAAGATGACCCAATGTTATTCTCCATAGAGAAATTACTTCCACGACCCAGGGGATGAACGAGTGCCATCAGGACTTCTGTACTAATAGTTTTTAACGCCACAGACGCACTTAACCACTTTTATTAATTTTCTAAATGTTTAAAAAATTGCGTAAGCCTAATCTACAAGCTCACAACGCGTTGCACCGTGACTTTTGCGTGACTCTCGCGTAAAACGCGGTAGGGCTTTAATTTAATAATTGAAATATGGAGATACGAGGTTTCTGCCTGACAGCAACGATATACTGTAGAAGAGGGGGGGGAGAGAGAGAGAGAGAGAGAGAGAGAGAGAGAGAGAGAGAGAGAGAGAGAGAGAGAGACGGGTGCGGGAAAGGTTTCAGAGAACACAAAATCTATTCCACAAGTTGGGAAAGGGATAAATTGGATTCCGCTAAATGATTGTGTCTGGCTGTCGATCCATCGATCACTGAGAAAACCACACATGAGTTGCAGTCTGGCTACACATCTGTGCGAGAGCCAACCTGCTGTCCAACTCTCTGCCTGTCTGTCTGTCTGTCTGACTTTCCTGTCTGTCTGTCTGTCAGTCCCGGTCTGTCTGTCTCGTATCGCATGCCTGTCTTTCTGCCTGTGTGCCTCGCATGTCTGTCAGACTGTCGGATGTGACTATGAAATCGTGTTGTACACGTTTCATATCAGATGTTTAATAAACTGGACTAAACTGTCCAGATTAGACCATAAATATGAACTCAAATATAGTTTGGATTTGCCTTTATTAGCCAGAACATTGAGGCATGTACATACCGGCAGGTAATTTTTTTGCTGTTGAGACTTGATCAAATCAATCTGATTGTAATCTGGATATGCTAAGAAAAATGGATTTGGGCTGCCGATCTGAACATCCCTAGAGGGGTGCACAGTTGAGCGTTCTTTTTTTTTTTTTCTTCCTTCCTTTATCCTACGATTTTGTGACCCATTTTTCACCCAGTGCCAATTGCCTAGGCTTGTAATCCTGGGCGCTACTCTCCCTCTGCCAGCCTGGGGAGAGCCCACGAACTGAGCTCACGCCTCCTTCAATGCATGAGGAGTGAGCAGGCCGCTTCTTATCACCTGACAGGGGGGAGTTTCCCCACGTAGCGTGTGGAAGGAACACGTTATTCCAACCAGTTCCTTTCTCCTCCATCAGGCGCCCCGGCTGACCAGGGGGAGGAGAGAACACGCCCCCAGCGCCCACAGTGTCCCAGGCAGGAATCAAACCCAGGACCTTCTACAACACTGATGATACGTCCCAGGTGCATCCACGTGATGTTTTTTTTAAGAATAGCTCTATGCTATCAGTGTTGCTAATAAAGGTAGTTTACCATGTACCAGGTGGCTATAAGTTAGCATTGATGCTAATAAAGGTAGTTTACCATGTATAACAGGTAAGTACAATGTAGCTCTATGTTAGTAGTGACGCTACTAATGGTAGTTTACCACGTTTAACTAACAGGTAAGTACAATGTAGCTCTATGTTAGCAGTAATGCTAATAAAGGTAGTTTACCATGTGTAACAGGTGGCTATAAGTTAGCATTGATGCTAATAAAGGTAGTTTACCATGTGTAACAGGTAAGTACAATCTGGCTGCGTATTCCTCTTCCTCCTCGTCCTCCTCCTCTTCCTCTGAGCCTGGCTCAGCGGCGGCGTTGCTTAGCAACGGGTTGTCATGGGGATGGGGCGACGGGGGCTGTGATTGGTCAAAGACGGGTGACGGACAGGAAGGGGAGGGCATGGGAGAGCCTGAACCAAAAAAAACAGAACAAAAGGGGGAATGGGGGGATGAAATAATGAATGAATAAACTGAAAGAAATGAAATGAAATAGACAGCAACAATAACAACGCTGGTTAAAACAAATCTTCAAACAATACGGTGGAGGAATGGAGAGTGGAGGAGTTTGAGAATGACCCGGCAGTTTGCATGCAACCTATGCAAACTTTTCATTTAATTCAATTCAATCATTCAATGAAAATTTTCTAAAATAGCAAATATAGAATGTGTGAATGTTTTGGGGGGAGGGGGAGATTTTTTAAGGACAAAATTGGAAACTTGAAAATTTTAACATTTAAAAAATGCTGCTGATGTTTTAGGGCTTAAACCTTAAAGGGACAGTTAAACCAAACATTTTTTTTTTCTATCGATTAGTCATGGAGACTTGAATTCATGGATATTTTTTCTAAGCCAATAATTTGATGACCAGTGGACCGGTAGGCAGCGGTTCCGGTAGGAGACACAAAGGAGACTCTTTATATCTCCTGCCGGAACCGCTGCCGGTCATCAAATTATTGGTTTAGGAATGCGACAAAAACTAAAAAAATATCCATGAATTCAAGTCTCCATGGTGTGACTAATTGATAGAAAAAAAGTCATTTTGGGGGTGAACTGTCCCTTTAAGTTCTTCATTCATCCTACAGTCTGCAAGACTGCGACACAGGTCCTCCTGCCAGGGTGGATACATGTTGACAAGAAAACACAAACAAATCCCACAGCTTAAAGAAGACATGTCAGGCTTTTGAGGATTTTAATGTCTGTTAATTTTGGACTCGACCACGACATAAAGCAGCGACCATCGTATGAAAGACGAGCTGTACATCATCACATGATTTCACTTAACCCCAGCGATGAGAGAGAGAGAGAGAGAGAAAGAAAGAAAGAAAGAAAGAAAGAAAGAAAGAAAGAAAGAAAGAAAGAAAGAAAGAAAGAAAGAAAGAAAGAAAGAAAGCAAGAATTAATGAATGTGGAAATGGGGAAAATAATGTAATTCCATTCATGTTCATCACGTTTGCCTGTCTAAATGTGTAGAAATTAACTGATAGCAAGGCAAGCCATGTTTAGTGGTTACGATTAAATGAAAGGCAACTGAACTCATTATTACTTATTGCTGAATATATCTATGTGCTGTACACTTCATACTGTACTGATGGAAGCCCATCTGAATTCTGCCTCACAGCAAAACAAGAGAGACAGTAACACAAAACGTGTACTTCACAAGTAAAAACGTGTACTTCACAAGTAAAAAAGTGTACTTCACAAAAGGTTTTACAAAGTAGTATACGGTACAAAAGATGAGGATGGCTAAAAAGTCCGAAAATGTTGCAAAGAACCTGTGTTCCAATGGATCCAATGGAGTTATTTAGTCACAACCAAATCCATTGGTTCAATATAAAACAAACCCACACATCACACACTAAAACCAATTTCACTTCCAACATTTTCGCTACTTGTGTGCAACACTGTTGTACAACGAAATAGGGCATTAATTTACC
>NC_137604.1:60686352-60693852 GCF_963280865.1 Gymnoscopelus braueri
TGTAGATCTGCTATTTTTGAAAAATCGGATTTAGAAAACATTTTTAAGAATGGCCTCAGGTCTTATAGGGTTAATCATTTATCTGAACGCCTCTCGGCCTTCTCGCTGCCTTCGCCGTACGGCCCGACAGAGGAGGAAATCAAGTGAAGATGACATTTTCTATTAACCCCCCCCTCCTCCTCCTCAACCCCCCCCCCCCCCGCCCCCACCCCAGCTGACCTTGGCAGTGATATGAAAATGTGCGTCTCTGGCTTTCTCTCTGTATAGCGGAGCATAACAGTGAGAGTGATTTGGTGTCTCCGCCCTGCGTGTGTTTTACTGTCATACATACGCACGCCTTTTTGTTCCTCACTTTGTACTCATTGTGCAGAAAGTGAGCTTGTAGATCGGCTATTTTCAAATATCCGAAATATATGTAGGCCTAGGGCTGAAGTGGGCAATGTATGTTTTGTAATAATAATCTAAATCTTTAAAATATCTAGTAACTAAAGCTGTCACAAATGATTGTAGTGGAGTAAAAGTACAATATTTGCCTCTGATATGGAGTAGAAGTAAAAGTATTGAAAATGGGAAATAATCCAGTAAAGTAAACATCCCTCAAAAGTGTACTTGTGTAAGTGTACTTACAGTTACTTTACACCACTGCTTTAAGAGCAGTAAGGTTGGAACTATTGATTATTTGATTTGATTATTTGAGTGATTATTATATCAAGTACTTTTTCAATTAACTGAATAATTGAGAAGCATTTTTCTTCAATGAAAAAAAGTTGTATTTATCGTATAAACATAGATTTTTTATAATTGACAAAATTGATAAGTCAGATTAACCTTAAGTAGTTAATCAGACTTATCAATTAATCTTAAGTGTTTAATCAGACTTATCAATTTTGTCAATTATAAAAGAATCTATTTGTGCCGTACTTTACACTTCATGGTGTTTTAAAAACATAATGAAAACAACCAGTCTACATGAAGCTCAAAATGCATTGCTTTGTGATGCGTTGTATATTCTGTTTGCTGATTGCCTATTTCCAGTATTTTTTTTAAAAGCTTTTGGAAATGTTTGCCTATGCTTTGATTCACACTGCGGCTCTTGATTTAGTTTTAACAAACTGAACTTGTGTTTGGTGCGTAAAACACAATTTATAATTACAATGTAGGCATTTAGCAGACACTATTATCAAGAGCAACTTACAAGTGTGATATCGGAATAACAAGAGAGTAAACTCTAGTGTAGTATTTCCAATGTTCTGTACTTTTACTTCTACTCCACTACATCTCAAAGGAAAATATTGTACTTTTACTCCACTACAATTATTTGAAAACTTTAGTTACTTTGTAGATTTGTATTATTATTACAAAACTGTACGTTAACCACTTCAGCCGTATATATATTTCGGCCATTTGAAAATAGCAGATCTACAAGCTCACAATGTGTTGCGATGCGACGCATTGTGAGCTTGTAGATCTGCTATTTTCAAAAGATTTGAATACATTTTATACATTTGAAAACTTGTGAAATGGGACATTCTGCATAATGAGTGCTTTCTATTTTTAGTTTTTGACCTTTGTACCTTTACTCAGGTCAATTTTGAATTCCGGACTAGTATTTCTACATTGCAGCCTATTGATACTTTTACTTAAGTAAAACAAAATAGTACTTTTTCCACCACTGTCTAGCACTAACAACAAGGTAAATAGTCACACAATTAGCTCTAGTGCAGAGAGAGAGAACAATAGTGCCTCAAAGAAACTAGAATACCACATAAACAATGAATCTAGCATCTATGTAAATATCCTGTGCATTTAAAACTACATAGAATGCCGGGTAAACACTGAACTTGGCATCTCTCTAAATAACATGCTGTCTAAATAATAGTATGTACATTATGTTCAAGGACTAAAACTAAACTAAAACTAAACCATCTAAGAAACAAAGAAAGATGAGAAGAATTTATCAAGATATGTCTGCATAACATGGCGCTCAACTAAATGTCTTTCTTTCTTTCTTTCTTTCTTTCTTTCTTTCTTTCTTTCTTTCTTTCTTTCTTTCGCTGTTTCTCTTCCTTCCCACCTCTCTTTTTTATCTTTTCCCAGCTGTCTCTCTACAGGCCGCATCTCTGAGATCCCTCACCGGAGCCATTACATACAAGATCCCTTTAAAGAGCTGACACGATTTACAACCCACCCGCATGCACACACACACACACACACACGCACCAAACACACACATACACAGGCGCACACAGGCACACACACGCACGCACGCACGCACGCACGCACGCACGCACGCACGCACGCACGCACGCACGCACGCACGCACGCACGCACGCACGCACGCACGCACGCACGCACGCACGCACGCACACACACACACACACACACACACACACACACACACACACACACACACACACACACACACACACATACACACACACACACACACACACATGTACGTGCATGGGACTCTCTCATGGTATTTGGAGATGAAATCAGCTCTAGCATTTTATACACCGGATTCTCTTACACCAGATGATGACTTTCACATTCATGTGAGAGAGAGAGAGAGAGAGAGAGAGAGAGAGAGAGAGAGAGAGAGAGAGAGAGAGAGAGAGAGAGAGAGAGAGAGAGAGAGAGAGACAGGGAGGGAGGGAGAGAGAGAGACAGGGAGAGACGGAGAGAGAGACAGGGAGAGACAGACAGACAGACAGACAGACAGACAGACAGACAGACAGACAGACAGACAGACAGACAGATAGGCAGGGAGAGACAGAGAGACTAAGAGATGGAGAGAGAGAGGGACAGACAGACAGACAGACAGAGTGAGTGAGTGAGTGAGTGAGTGAGTGAGTGAGTGAGTGAGTGAGTGAGTGAGTGAGTGAGTGAGTGAGTGAGTGAGTGAGTGAGTGAGTGAGTGAGTGAGTGAGTGAGTGAGTGACACAAATACAGAGACAGACGTAGAGAGACATAGAGAGACAGAGAAAGAGAGAGAGAGAGACGGGAAGACGCAGAGACAGAGTGTGCTGACATAAAGATGAGTCCAGTGTTTATGTGGAGGAAACGGGACACGCAGGCTGGTGTTTATTATCGCCAGGCGTCTGTTAGGAGGCCCTGCTGTGTTACTGTTTTAAACTGAACACACTTCATAAAACCTCGCATCTCCACATTCTATAACTTTCACGTTTTTTATTTTTTATTTAACGCCTATAAAAAAGCGTCGAAAAACGTCCACAAGCTCGAAAAGCAAGCGCAAAGCGACGCGTTTTGAGCTTGTATATATTTTGGTATACTTTTGAATTTGAATCCTGAAAAGCAGTGGAAAATAGCAGATCTACAAGCTCACAACGCGTCCCATCGCATCTAAATTCTGCTTGTAGATCGCCTATTTTCAAACGACCAAAATTTTATATACTGTAGGGCTTAAGTGGTTACTGTATGTTTTGTGATAATAATCAAAATCTACAAAGTAACTAGTAACTAAAGCGTTCAAATAATTGTGGTGGAGTAAAAAGTACGATATTTTCCTCTGAGATATAGTGGAGTAGAAGTAAAAGTACTGAAAATTGGAAATACTCCAGTAAAGTACCTCAAAATTGTACTAGAGTATTGTACTTGAGTACATGTACTTTTTGGACATGTGAGGTTTCCAGCGGACAGAGCCCATATCCTCATGTGTACAGTAGAGTATAAAGTGTTCTGGATGGTTATGGAGGAGATGTTCACACGGCGGTGTGTATGATGTATTATCATACTAAAAAGCATAACTCTAGTTCTCATAACGACCTATTGAAGGTGATGACACGCATCTGTAATACAATCTGTGTTCTCATTTGTTACTTAGTGCATGCATGTACACACACACACACACACACACACACACACACACACACACACACACACACACACACACACACACACACACACACACACACACACACACAGTGGTGTAAAGTAACTAAGTACATTTACTCAAGTACTGTACTTAAGTACAATGTTGAGGTACTTTTACTTTACTGGAGTATTTTTACGTGTCGCGTAAATTAGGGTCTTAATTTACGGAAAGAAACACAAAAAGTTAATATGGAGATACATAGAGGTTTCCGCTTGACAGCAATGATATATTTGTTTATGATTATATGATTATACCAGTGTCAGTCTACCTTATGTGGATTATGCGGTCGACACGCACTGACTTTTTTCACATTAATACCTTGTACAACGCACTGACTTTTTATTTTTTATTTTATTTTTTCTAGTAACTTAACTAACGTCCATAAGTATATCATGCACAGTATACAGTATACATTATACATCTGCTGCTATGCTCAGGCACCTTTATATCTTATCTCAGCTACCATGTCGTCGCCTTGCTAAACTAATGGCCTACGTCATTTTTTTTAAAGTTTTTCAGGAAAAATAAAAAACTGATCCAAAACAAAACTATATGATATTTCTTAATCATTTCACCCAAAATGTTTATAACAAATTATGACTATTTAAATAGAAATAACACTGTCTGTCAGTTATGTAACATAAGAGATTTAAATAGGTTTAAATATGATTTAATCTGACTTAAAAAATGTTTTAAATGGCCTAAATCAGTAAATAATTTGGCCAAAGTCACAAAACCATGTGACTTGAAAAAAGGCCTATTTTGGCCTAAGTCACACTAGGGAGTTAAGCCATTATACTAAAAGGGGAGGGAACAGCATGATCCTTTTCAATTAGGAGATGGGCGATTTTACCAGAGGTGGCCAGTGTCATGAGGAGCTGACTTAGGCAAAAATATAATTTTCCTCAAAAAATTACTTAGGCCATTAGTTTAGCAAGGTGACGATATGTAAATATGTAGATAACTTGTTATTTGTTTTTTCTTGTTTGATCTCGCGATGTGAAAAATAGCCAGAAGAAACATTTGTACAGGTGGAAAACTTTAGTTAAACTTGCAGAGTGACGCATTACTTAACCTTGTTTACATCTTCTGATAGTTGTACTTCAATGTTGACATGAAATAATAATCCTGTTTAGTGTTTCATTAGCGCGAGCGTGAAACAAACAAAACACAGTGTGTAGTGACGCAGCTGGTAAACACAGACACGTTAAGAGAAATAATTAAAAAAAATGTTTTTTCTGCATTTGTCTGGAAAATATTTTGAGCCGTTACATGCCTAGTGTTGGTCTGTGTGTGTGTGTGTGTGTGTGTGTGTGTGTGTGTGTGTGTGTGTGTGTGTGTGTGTGTGTGTGTGTGTGTGTGTATGCTTGTGGGGAGTATACACGCACGCAAGACAAACAGAACAACTGTGTGTGTGTTTGTCATGTCACATCATGAGCAAACACCCAGCCACCCTGCCTTCAGGGCTGGGAGGTCAGTGACAGCATAGATTTGTCAATAATATGAGTTCCTGTCACTTATGTCACTGTAGGTCAACGCTTTTCAAATATTTGGTGTTGTTTTGTGTTCAAGTCACACCAACGTACAATACAAAGTCAAAATCACACCTTGATTCATATAACTGCAAATTATACTTATTACACCCGTTATCACTCTGTTTATTGTTATTTTACTAATGCCAAATAAGGAAGTTATTTTCACTATTATTGAAAATGTGTGAACAATTTTCAAAATTAAAAACAAAAATAACATATATCATGCCCAAACTATAGGGATGGGCAGGTTGAAAGTAGTGTGGGAAAAAAAAATATATATATAATATATTATGGTATCAAATTTGCCTCCGCTTATTCTGAAATGAGTGCACACAAATTATTGATATAGACAATAAAAAAGGGTAATAATAATAATAATGATAATAATAATAATAATAATAATAATAATAATAATAATAATAATAATAATAATAATAATAATAATAATAATAATAATAGTTTATAATGTTTTGTATAGTTGTATAAATTGCAATAATAATGTGCACAAAATTCCAAGGCACATCTGGGTTTGTCTCACGCCATGTGCCTCGACACACTGTTTGGGAGCCACTGAAATAGACTTGTGAATAATATGAATTTTTATGTATATACATTGTTGGATTATTTGGTGGATTTGCTGGATATATCGATGTTTATTCTGAACGTCATTATGTTTTGGTTTTCATGTATATTTCTTGCTTTTCTTTTCAAAGTTTATTTACCTTGCTTGTGTGTCACAATACGGTGCCTCACATTTTGGAATAGTTATAAATAAAACAGAGGAAGGGGTTGTAAAATATAGATAGAAAAAAGTTTGAAAACAGCGAGGCGAGAGAGAGAGAGACAGAGAGGAGAGAGACAGAGAGAGAGACAGAGAGAGAGAGAGAGAGAGAGAGAGAGAGAGAGAGAGAGAGAGAGAGAGAGAGAGAGAGAGAGAGAGAGAGGAGAGAGAGATCACTTCCTTAATAGAAACCGTGAGTCTTTTTCCTGAAGAACAAAGCATGGGGTCGGTGACAGAGATAGAGAGACACCCAGCAATACAGAGACTAGTAGGAGAAATAATAGATCTGCACCAAACAGAGATAGACAGACAGATAGAACGAGGGATAAAACACAAGGCCGGGGGGGGAGAGAGAGAGAGAGAGAGAGAGAGAGAGAAGAGCGAGAGAGAGAGAGAGAGAGAGAGAGAGAGCTGAGCATGGTGTTATCTGTATGTAGGGTGCTTAGCAGATAACGCTGGCTAGTAAAGAGAGAGAGAGACCAAAGCGGTGAAAAAGAGAAAACCCACTGAGAGAGAAAGAGAGAGAGAGAGAGAGAGAGAGAGAGAGAGAGAGAGAGAGAGAGAGAGAGAGAGAGAGAGAGACAGAGAGAAGGAAAAAAAAACAGAACAGAGCACAGATGGCTGGAAGAAAAAAAAAAAGAGAGAACACTGATTGATGAGAGGGAGAGAGAGAATGAAGAAAGACAGAGACGGGCAGAAAGACAGAGAACGGGCCCTTAATTTAAAGTTCAACAACTTTTACTGACCAGAGGGGTAGAGAGAGGGGGTGGGGGTGTAGAGAGAGAGAGAGAGACAGAGAGACAGAGATAAATGTGGCTCATGATGAAAAAAGAAACCTTTTGCTCCAGAAAATGCTGAGGCTTGAATGATTAAAGTCAAGTTCATCAAAGTTCTTCTTAGATCACTGGTTCTCAATTTTTTAAAATATTTCTTTATTCCAAGGACTCAGAGTCCTATATGTATTAGGCCTCGTACCAACATAACTCTGACGGGACCCTCACAGGTACATTTGGATCCATTTGTACACTCTCAAGGTTATTACACACCGGCAATTATGCGAATAGGCCTATACGCAACATTCGGACTCGTTCCGAATAAATAAAAGACGCTTTTTCGCTTCGCTTTTTCGCTCCGTGGAAGCTTGCATTGACTTTAAAACGTTTTTAAAAAATATATATATTATTCGCATGAAAAAATCGCCCCCGGTGTGTAAGGACCTTCAGAGTTACAGAGGTGGTGCCATAATTTTGTACTTTTTCTATTTCGTATGTGTCTATGACTGGTTCAGG
>NC_137604.1:60695261-60697761 GCF_963280865.1 Gymnoscopelus braueri
TAGCTAGCCAAGTGTAGCAGAAACAATTAACGGCCCTGCGTGTGTGTGTGTGTGTGTGTGTGTGTGTGGTGTGTGTGTGTGTGTGTGTGTGATGTGTGTGTGTGTGTGTGTGTGTGGTGTGTGTGACCCCTAAGGCTCGACAGCTTCCCATGCAGCACTGAGAGACATGCAGAGAGACCCTTGCTTCCTCTAACGCACAATGCTATCCCTTCTAACACACACACACACACACACACACACACACACACACACTAGCCTAATGTTAAAACACAAATCATTTCATATATGCATACTTTTATTATTTTTTCTAAATTTTTTATCCCACGATTTTGTAACCCTATTTTTTACACCCAGTGCCAATTTTACAACAGTTCCTTCCCCTCCATCAGGCGCCCCGGCTGACCAGGGGGAGGCAGTATAGTGACCAGGAATACTGCATGTTTTTGTGAGGGTATCTACCCTAGGAGACACGGGGAGAACATGCAAACTCCACACAGAAAGGCCCTTTCGCCAACCCCACCTAGGGTATGGGCACTGATGACGCGGAGGAGAGAACACGCCCCCAGCGCCCACAGCGTCCCCTGCGGGAATCGAACCAAGGACCTTCTAGCTGTGAGGCGACAGCGCTACCGACTGCGCCACCGTGCCCCCTTATGCATACTTTTATAATGTCGCCTAAGCTGGTGTCGTGCTTTTACAAATGACCCTGCACTTTCAAGGTTAGGGTTCAAAAGAATACAAAAAACGACAAATAGGGAAAATAGATTGTAAGTTGCCAAATTGTGACAAATGCGCCCGAAATAGGGACATGTCACACTGGGCAAGACCTGGGCTGTTGGTTGTCTTGGAAATGACAACCGGAAATGGTTGAATTTGGCGGAAGTACCAAGGAAATGACGTTGATGCTTTACGTTAACATTCTCCGTGAATGAAACAAGTGTTGTGCTTGGTCAAAAAATATCGTTTCCGGGGGAAACGATATGAATATATGAATTTCTTAAAGGGATAGTTCACCCAAAAAAAATCTTATTTTCTATCAATGACACACTCCCATGAAGCCTTGAATTCATGGAGATTTTTAAGTTTGTGTCGCATTCCTAAGCAAATAATTTGATGACTGGCGGAAAGATGCAAATGTCTACTACCGGAGCTGCCGCCGGTCTCAAAGTATTGGCTTGGGAATGCGACAAAAACAAAAAAATCTCCATGAATTTTAGTCTACATGGGATGTGTAATCGATAGAAAAAAAATTATTTTGGGGGTGAACTATACCTTTAAATTGTGATATTATCAAACAAGAATACCACCCATATCAGAGCATTATGTTAGACTCACTGTGATTGGCTCAATGTCAACTCAAGGAAAAAGTACAATAAAACGTCACTACTAGATGTGTTTTTTTTGCAATAACAAACAGACAGACAGAGAGAGACTGATACAAGGAGATAACGTGCGTGTGTGTGTGTGTGTGTGTGTGTGTGTGTGTGTGTGTGTGTGTGTGTGTGTGTGTGTGTGTGTGTGTGTGTGTGTGTGTGTGTGAGAGTGACTGTTAGTTGACTTTAAGCAACTAAACGGAACAGTGCGCTGAGTCGACAAAACCAGCATGGGTCTGGTGTTGGCCTCAGGACACACACACACACACACACACACACACACACACACACACACACACACACACACACACACACACACACACACACACACACACACACACACACACACACACACACACACACACACACACACACACACACACACACACACATGCTGAGCACTTAAATTATACAAGGATAGTTTAGACAAGGGTAAGTAACCAACACAAACTGAAAGTAATGTACTGTATAAGTCAATACAAAACAAGTAACAAGTAAATCTATATATTTCAGCATAGATCAGTATAGACTAGTACAGATCAATATCAATCATTATAAATCAGTATAAATGAAGACTAAATCAGTATATCGTCTCTGTCGGGTGTCCAAAACTGTTATTTTGCAAGATTCAAAAGTAGCAGATCTACAAGCTCAAACGTGCCGCTTCGTGCCGCGTTTTGAGCTTGTAGATCTGCTACTTTTGATGCTTTTGTGTGACGCTGTTGTATGAACAAGTAGGGCGTCGATTTACGAGAAAAAAAAACACAAGGTTAAAATATGGAGATAAGAGGTTTCTGCCCGACAGCAACGATAAAACAAGTATAACTCAGTCATAGGAATGCACTTATTTCAGACAGTATTTCAACACGTTGAGGGTGTCAGGTCTGTCATGGGAAGCATCATGCACTTTACACTAGATATAGCTCTGTGTGTGTGTGTGTGTGTGTGTGTGTGTGTGTGTGTGTGTGTGTGTGTGTGTGTGTGTGTGTGTGTGTGTGTGTGTGTGTGTGTGTGTGTAAGCGTGTGTGCGTGCTAGCCTCAGGCAATACCAGGCGCTTCCAAAGCACTGACCATTCCAAACCAACAGGCTCTCGCTCTCTCTCTCTCACACACACACACACACACAC
>NC_137604.1:60700261-60705261 GCF_963280865.1 Gymnoscopelus braueri
TGCAGAGATACACACAATCATTTGTAGTCCTTAACTCTTTGACTGCGGACGACGCGATAACGCGTCAAGTGCTACTTTGTCCAGTTGGCCGTCGACGCGCTGGACGCGCTGGACGCGCGTTCATTGTTTAATCTCTGATTGCGCTATGCTGCTTAATATTCAATGTTATTCTCGAGTTCCACTTACTTCACGGACATCTGCATCCGGTTTCATGGCCTGGATTCCGTTTCCGGTTTTTGATTTTTTTCCCCAGTCATTTTCGTCCAAAATAGGTAAATAAACAGGTTTTCACACGGTATAACGGACAAACGGACAGCTTCTCTTCTATAATCTATGGTCTGGGTGACGATCAGTCATCGCCGTCGTGTATCACAACGTAATTTTCGCTGATCAAAACAATCTGGGTGACGTCACATCCGTTTTCATGTTTTTCCTTGTCTAATCTATCAAGTAGGGTGAGAGAGACCCAACGACATGATCAAGCAGTCATGTGCTGCTCCCTAGTGGCGGATTTGTGCTGGGTCTTTACATTATGTCCCCTTAAATTATTTTCATGAGAAAAATTCAAAATATAAAAATAAAAAAACACGAAAATTGCTGGCACTGGGGGAGTACTTTATGAAAATACTCTGGCAGTCAAAGAGTTAAGGTGGTTGTATTCCATTAGAATACATTAGACATCCTTCTTCTGTCACAATAGCTCACACATCTTGCTGCTGTGTGTTTGCACGTTGTTGTACTTCACCCAACAGATATACTAATTGTTATTAGTCATATTGTCCTTGAGTGATTGCAATCCGTGGGAAGTATGTGTCTCTGATGCCTTGGTACTAGTGTTGATTTCATCGACTAAAACGACGACGAACCGTTCGTCGACTTTTTTTCTCTGACGAAAACTAAATAAAAACTAAGCTACGGTGACTAAATCTAAGACTAAATATATTGACAATTTTGTCAACAAATAAAAACTAGACAAAAATGTTAGTGATGGACTAGTGGAGAAGAGATCCAGAACTAAAAGACAAGTCATTTTATGTTTGGTTGCGCTCAGGTGTTGCGCTCTGAAAATTCGACGCGTTGTGAGCGTTGTGAGACATCAGAATTTGCTGTCAAAATCAACACTGCTTGGTACAGTGGGCAAGTGGTTAGGAAGTTAAGCTCTCCCTCTCTCTCTCTCTCTCTCTGTATTTCACGCCTCTGTGTATGTGTCTCTCGCTCAGTGTGGCCGTCGGTTCAGCCAGTGTTTTATTAGTGTGAGTTAGGGATGAACATGCAGCAGGATGTTTGAGCTCCAACCACTACAACTGCAGGGGGAACACCATCAAATAACAAAATAACCTCCAGGATCTTGTCTTGTTGCTGTGTATACTCACTTCTCAATATACTGAATACTCTACATCAGTATTATAGTTCTCAAACGTTTTCATGTCAAGGACCCCCAAAACCGATATGCATTTGGCCGCACAAAACGTTCTTTGCGAGGGACCCCCAGAAGAGAAGATTTGTGTCAAAATGGCCCTATACTTTAGTTTTTCTTTCAAATCTTCAAAAATAGCAGATGCACAAGTGAACTTGTACATCTGCTATTTTTGAATAGCCAACGTATAAATGGATGAAGAGGTTAAAATGATTATGACGCTGTATTAACAAATTTTGCTGGTACCCCCCAAGGACCCCTGGGAGTTCCCTCTCTCTCTCTCTCTCTCTCTCTCTCTCTCTCTCTCTCTCTAGGATCTATATCTTGCCCACTCTCTGGTATAATTCTTCTTTATCTGGGGTCCATTGATGTAGTTAGTGAGCTACAGAGCCAGCAGACAGGGGGGAGAGGAGCGTAGCCTGCATGAGTAACAGGGGAACATAAAAAAGGGAGTGATTGAAAAAAATGGAAGGAAAAGGGAGGTGTTGGGGAAGAGGAGGAAGACAGACGGCGAACAGATGAAGAGGAGAAGAGGAGTCATGTCTCTAACTGGAAGTATGTATGTATACTCCCTCCCTCCAAGCCTTTCCTGACCACCAGCACCCTCCTCCCGCGTCTAGACGTGTAAGGATAAATCACACCCTTAGCTTAAAGATGGAATATGGATTCAATTAACCAAGCCCTAATTTAAACTTTACGACAGTGTGAATAAAAAAAGAAAGAAATAATAGTGAAAATAGCAAATCTACAAGCTCACAATGCTTCAAGGATGCTGTCTTTGCAAGTTTTTCATATATATATACTTTTTCCAAATAATTTGTTTACCAAATTAATCGCACACACACGCATGCACGCACACGCACACGCACACGCACGCACGCACGCACACACACACGCACGCACACGCACACGCACACACACGCACATACACCTTGGTATCTTAAAATTCAAGGAAAGATTATTTCGTATATTTCAGCAAGGTTATTCAGTGTTTCTTTAAAAAAATATATACATATATTAACAGCATTAAGACAAGGTGCAACAGTAACAATTATACAATTGAATACATGAAAAATGTTATTAAAGAGTCAAGAGAATATAAATAAATCAATATAAATTGAGCAAAATTAACACAGACACAAATGCAAGAAAAACGTACAGTGCAGCCCAATAAATTAAATATAAAAATATAAAGTCAGTGGCAAACGGTAAGGTTTTCGGCTTTGATTTAACCCATTAAGACCTGAAGCCGATTCTGCAAATGTCTTCTAAATTCTAAACAGTTTTCTGAAAAACGTATGTTTCTATATCAGTGGTGCTCAAACTTTTTCATGCCAAGGACCCCCAAAGTGTTTGGGCGCGGACCCCCATCTTGTTCCAGGGACCCCCAGAAGCAAAGATTTGAGTTAAAAATGTTCGCTTTAAAACAATATATTTTCATCAAAGATTTGCACTCGGTGCCACGCTATGAGCTTGCAGATCTGCTATTTTTGAATAGCCAAAGTGTAAAATAATGCTTTTTAGCTCAAATCATTAAGTGACACAGATGCGTTCCACGTCTTAATGGGTTAAAAGAGTTGTTGCAGAACCTGCAGTATTTCTGTTGTTTGTGCATAAAACAACTAAACTGTACCATTAGTAGCCTATACTGTACTACTACAGCCTTTGGAGATGACAGTTAATCACATTAATGCTTGTTGTTCGGTGGTTTATCTTGACGTTTTAAGCGGTGTGGAAAGCATGTTAGCAGCGTGGCGCTGTAGACAGGGGCTCTACGTCTCACAACGACAGCTGACTCTACGGCTAATGTTCTCTGTGTGGGCTGGAGAACCGCTCGTGAATGTGTGAAGAATATATACAGTGTGTATGTACTACAGTGGGTCGTTGAATTCACAAAGAAGAAGTGGTATGGGGTTGAATACATTAGCCATTATTGTTTATGCCCATTACCAGGCCATGAGAAGTATGACATTCTTCCAAAGCTATTCTCTCTGATTTGGGTATTCTGGGTTAGCAAGTTTAAAATAGAAAGCTCATTTGAAAGCTTACATTGTGTACTTTCATAATCTGTAGAAAAGCTGAAAAATGACCATGGGCTACTTGTGTCTCAAACCACTGTACAGGGTCACATATGTCTAAAAACGTGTCCTTTGACCGCTTAGGTGTCCCTATTAAAAATAATAATCCTATTGGGAAAAATAAATAGATACAAAATTTAATATTTCTATAAAATTCCTGATATTAGAAGAAGACATTTAAAGAAAAATAGTAAAATAAATAATGTATATGAAAATCTTTCCTTGAATTTTAAGATACCAAGGTGTACCAAGGAGAGTGTGTGTGTGTGTGTGTGTGTGTCTGTGTGTGTGTGTGTGTGTGTGTGTGTGTGTGTGTGTGTGTGTGTGTGTGTGTGTGTGTGTGTGTGTGTGTGTGTGTGTGTGTGTGTGTGTGTGTGTGTGTGTGTGTGTGTGTGTGTGTGTGTGTGTGTGTGTGTGTGCGTGCGTGCGTGCGTGCGTGCGTGTGTGTGTGTGCGCGCGCGCATGCGTGCGATTCATTTGGTCTGCATGACTAAAGTAACTTTCTCCAAAACGCTTTACAACATGTATTCACACACATTCACACACCGATGGTGGCAGAGGAGCTCATCGGGAGCAGTTTGCGGTTTCAGTGTCTTGCTCAAGGACACTTCGACATGCAGCTATAGGATGAGCCTGGCATGGAACCCCAGACGTCTGCATGCTTTTATACCTCCTGAGTCACTCCCGGAGCCGGCCTCCTTTAATATAGTTCTTTATGAAGAGTCCAATGTTTTTATAGAGCCAGACGAAGGCTCCATATGTAACTCTCTAGAGGCCATTTTAGGAGAAGCCGGAGTATTAGAGCACACGTTTTTTAAATTGGGGGGCCCCGCCGCAACCCCCAGGGGGGCCACAAGGAGGCGACAGCCTAGGCGGGTAAATTGTAAAGGAGAGGAAAATGAAAAAAAAGTAAATAAATAAATAGGTTATATTTGGGGGTCCCTGTGGGAACATTTGGGATCCGCCCCCCCTGCCTTAGAGAAACTTTTACAATTCCATCGAGGCATTGGTTGTCAAAGTGGGGTCTGGGGGGGGACCTCCAGGGGTCCTTAAGGGGGTTCCAGGGGTCCCCGATAAAATTTGCTAATTTAACACAACAATCTGTTTAACCACTTTAACCCTACTTCAAAGATTTTTTTTAAAGCTTTTTAATCTTGAAACATTTGGAAATATTTGGAATGATTTTGAATATTAACAAAAATCTTCTCTTATGAGGGTCCCTGGCACAAAATATTTTCAAATGGGAGTCCACGGCCAAATATACATATATCAATTCTTTAATTTTCTTATTTTATCTTTATGCCACGATTTTTTAACCTTATTTTTCCACCCAGTGCCAATGCCTATAAGCTTGTAATCCTGGGCGCTACTCTCCCTCTGCCAGCCTGCATGGGGAAAGCCCTGAACTGAGCTCATGAATCCTTCACACGCATACATACCAATTTAGAGGGTCCTCGACATGAAACATGTTCAAGAAGCACTGAGCGTATGGAACGTTGCTTCAT
>NC_137604.1:60710261-60712761 GCF_963280865.1 Gymnoscopelus braueri
TTTATTAGATATGTGATGTTGTTACCTGACAATTAGTCATATATCGGTATCGGTTGATATCGGAATCGGAAATTAAGAGTTGGACGATATCGGAATATCGGCAAAAAAGTCAATATCGAACATCTCTAATTATGAATATGTTTATAATTCATTATAGACATTAAGTGTCTTCCTGACCTCTCTCATTTCTCCTCCTGGCTACTTTAGGATTATGCAACAAAATCGTCCATTTCCTGATTGTTGTACTGATTTATTCTTATTAAATTAATTTTTATTTTATGATTTTTGTGTATACTCTCAATGTTGTTGCAAATGAAGGACTTATATTAAATTATTCACTCAATTATTCAAGATTAAATAAAGATAGCATTTATGGACACACACACACCCCCACACACACACACACACACACACACACACACACACACACACACACACACACACACACACACACACACACACACACAGCGCAAAATAAGTGTTTTTTGTATAACAAGTACCAAAAACGACTGGTGCAGTTCGGTGCGTGAGGCTGGTGTAACATTCCAAAATATACCCCCGTCCAAACTATGACCCGGGGTATCCTGTTTCATACCCCAGGGTGTATATTCTGGGCTATACCCCGGGGTATAAAATAGGCTAGTCCACTCTATTGTTTGGCCAGGGGGGTATATTTTACCTGCCATGGCGTTTCTTAGTGTTGCACCTGTGCAGAGTGGGCTGGTTCAGGACCACCCCTCATATAAAGGACTTCACACTTCACCTCACTGGGTCCTCTGCAATACAACCACCCAGTGTGAAGTGGAACACTTCTAAAGACAGGGATTTCCGCCCTGTGTGTGTGTGTGTGTGAGTGTGTGTGTGTGTGTGTGTGTGTGTGTGTGTGTGTGTGTGTGTGTGTGCGGTGGGGGTCGAGGGGGCAAAGATTACAGTCTGTTTGGAGGTTGTACAACATTTTAACCATGCAGCACAAAATCATAACTTGCATTTGTTGGGGGGCCATTATATTTTCGAAAAAATATGTTTAAATATTTTTCAAAAAAATGTTCAACAATTTGTGAAAATATACATTTTCACTATTGGTTGTAGAAGAAGTATAGAGCACTTAAGTGGTTCATGTGATTGAAAAACACAAGTGTGGCGGACAGACATAGATATACATTCCTGGCATGCATCGAGAAATCTACTGTCTACAGCTATAGACAAAGGCTCCATTTTTACACTCCTACACTTTTAAATTATTAATAATAGTACATTACTACTCTGGATTTCACTTTGTATAACATACAGTTACTGACTTCAATTACTTATTAATTGAAACAAGTCGATTCTGCATCCAATATCGTTTATGTGTCAAATATATTTACTGGAATTTTACCATACTGAGATATTACAAAAAATCAATTATATTAATATTATGTGACTCTATATTATCAGTAATAATACTTAGTCCCCCCCCACCCTTTTCCTTAATTCCAATATTTCCAATGAATTATTATAATAGCCCTATATACCGTATTATGTAATTCAAAATGTGTGTCTGCAATTGTTATGTTCATATGTTTTTTTGACGCATAATCATATTGCTTAATTTCCACACGTTGCACTTGTGCTGTGCTGCACAGAATTCTTCGGCACTCCCAGCACAAAGAGCTGTGATCCAATTCTTATATATATATAGGTGTGTGTGTGCTTCTATATAGACTGCCAGCATGGTCACGGTTGCATTAATGGTGGTGGTGGTCACTTATAGCCCCCCTGTTGTGCATTGTTCCCATTGTACTCCCCTACACACTATCAAAATCGCGGGTCTTAACTTGGACTCTGAGAATAAGAGTGAGAAAGGTAGCCACATTGAAATAGTGCTATAACAGTGTTATAATGCCGTACTAACAATGTTATTACACTTTTTGTAATGTTACTCAGAGTACAAATGTAACCAAATGGACCCGCTACATTTGTACTCTCTGAGTTACAAAACCCGTAACGGTCCATCTGGATAGACGTGTTAGACTCTCAGAGATAAAATTAACACTATTTTTTGACTGCGTAAAAGGCAGTGGCTCAAACGGCTGAAACGACAAACTTGACAACCTTCTCTGAAACCTTCTCTGCCATCCAATGCAGTCCTTTATATTCCATTTAAAGGCACAGTCCTGCAACGTGGACGTTTTGGTCCTTTTTAATTAAATATAAAGAGAGCAATAATGGGGGAAAAAAAATATAACACTTTTTTAATATAAACCTCGATGTTGGACCCAATTAAATAAAATCACCAATGAATTGATTAAAGATTATATTATGTTTATGACATCTACTTTAAGAGAGAAAACAGGAATGTGCGTGTGCGCACGCAGCACACACACACACACACGCACGCACACACACTCTCACACACATACACTACACGACAGTGTAACAGTAGCCAGTATTGTAGCTATATTGTATGTGATTGTGTAATTTGTCTGTCTGTCTGTCTGTCTGTCTGTCTGTCTGTCTG
>NC_137604.1:60715261-60716674 GCF_963280865.1 Gymnoscopelus braueri
CCCATGCCTACAGGCACTTCACCGTTTTTATGGGCGAGTTCATTCAAATCTAATGGCCAATCAAGTATCTTTCCAAGTAAGTTGGATTCTTGCAATTTGTTTACCCAACGCTGTCAGTAAAGCGTCTAATTAGGCAACGTTTTCTGCCCTGTTGCCTCCATAAATCTATATTATTCAGCCGTGTGTTCTCTCCCACGGCAGTTTAGAGAGGGGAGTAAATTTGGGGCTTGTCTCTAAGAAGCACCGACAGAGGAGTCGAGGCGAAGACGAAGAAGAGCGGGAAAAAGTCCTTCGTTAGTTAATTGGTGTGTTGGTATAAGATAAACACCATTATTCAAACTAAACCCAAATATTGAAATCCGTTTTTGGAAAGAATGCGTCACATTCACCTCAGAATAGATGAGACCTCAAAATAGACATGAGATCACTGATGATAACGAGACAGCACAGGAGAGACAAACGGTAGGAAAGCTGAGAGAGAGACAACGTAGGAGAGACAGACGGTTGGAAAGCTGAGAGAGACAGACGATAAGAAAGCTGAGAGACAGACAGTGTTGGAGAGACAGACGGTAGGAAAGCTGAGAGACAGACAGTTTAGGAGAGACAATTGATGAGAAAGCTAAGAGGGAGAAAGAGTAGGAGAGACAGACAGTAGGAAAGCTGAGAGACAGACAGTGTTGGAGAGACAAAACGGTAGGAAAGCTGAGAGGGAGACGGTGTAGGAGAGACAGACGGTAGGAAAGCTGAGAGACAGACAGTGTTGGAGAGACAGGCGGTAGGAAAGCTGAGAGACAGACAGAGTAGAGTGCATCTATGGTGAGACCTGATCCTAGAGCAGCTGATATAGGTGTGGCTTAAGACATTGGTTCTCAACGTTGGGACTGGGGACCACTAAGGGGTCCAAAGGGACCCTTAGTGGTCCGTATCTCTGAGAGTGTGCAAAAAGGACCCAAATGGACCCTAACAGGTTTGTCTAACAGATCTTTTTGCTACCATTTGCACACCCTCAGAGTTAAATTAACACTGAGAATTTGACAAATTTACATTGGGGTCCCAAGAGATGAATGGGTCATCAAACTGGGGGTCCTTGAAATGAAAAAAAGGGTTGAATAAAAGGTTAAGAGGTTGAGGTTTGAAGCGTTTATACGGCCGTAGGACAGCAATACCATTACATTTTGTGAAATAAAGAAACATGGCGGATTCGGAAGGGGAAACCGACGACCCGAAACGCACTGACTTTATTACACTAATAATAAGAAATGTCTCTGCCCGGTGTTCTTACACACACACACACACACACACATACTGTACACACACACACACACACACAAAAACACACACACACACACACACACACACACACACACACACACACACACACACACACACACACACAAAGCTCCTCTCCTCACC
>NC_137604.1:60721874-60724374 GCF_963280865.1 Gymnoscopelus braueri
GTTAAGAGAACGAATGTAACCAAGTCGATCCTTATGGGTCCATTTGGTTATATTTGTTACAAAGAGTTACAAATGATGAGGAGCTTGGTAAATGATCACAGAGAGACAGCGTAGTCGTGCATTGGTTCTTAAAGTGGTTCACAGCTAAATTAGTTAATAAAGCGTCACAATCATTTGAACCCCTTTATCCATATTTTATACTTTGGGCTATTCAAAAATAGCAGATCTACAAGCTCATAGTGTGGTACAGAGTGCCGCGCTATGAGCTTGTATATCTGCTATTTTTTTAAATCTTGAAAATGTGTGTAAATCATTAAATCTTCTTTATTTATTTAAAATATTTAACACAAATCTTTGCTTCTGGGGGTCCCTGGCACAACATATTTTCAGGTGGGGGTCCGCGGGCCAAATACATTTCAATTTGGGGGTCCTTGACATGAAAACGTTTGAGAACCACTGGCGTAGTGCCTCAAGACACTATAGGACACCAGGTGAACAATGAATGAGCATGATCTGTCTAAAGAAATATGCTATCTAAATAACTATATGAACATTGAAACTACGAGGTGAACAACAAACCTAGCATCCGTCAAAACAATATGCTATCTAAATAACAATATGAAAATTGAAACTATAGGATACCAGGTGAACAATGAACCATAGCATCTGTTTAAATGACATGGCATCTAAATTGCATTCTTAACGAGTTGTGGTCAAGTGAAAAACAACTCATTGAAACAAAACATGAGAAACCATTGAAACAAATTTAAATAAATGTCAATCACCATGCCCTATCCTGGTATTGCTGCCAGACCTGTACAATCACAACATGCCTGTCTCTAACTATTCCCCAAAAAATAAATAAAACATCAGCCCAAGGTACCAGGCCCCTCATCACTGGAACCGTCTCCCTGTCCTCCTTCCAGAGTCTGGCTTGGTCGACTCACTCAAAAGTAAAACTCAAAACCCAGCCAATCACATCAGTGTTGATTTTGTCGACTAAAACTATGACGAAAAACGTTCGTCGACAACCTTTTTTCACTGATGAAAACTACATAAAACTAAATAAAAACTAAGCTGTGATGACTAAAACTATGACTAAACATATTGACAATGTCGTTAACAAATAAAAAACTAGACTAAAATGTTAGTGAGGGACTAGTGGATAAGAGATCCAGTAGAACTAAAAGACAAGTCATTTTATGTTTGGTTGCGCTCGGGTGTGAAAATAGCAGATCTGCAAGCTCACAACGCGTCGCAGCGCGACGCGTTGTGAGCTTGTAGATCTGCTATTTTCAGCATGCAACCAAGTGTAAAATCAGCCATTACGATGCCATCAAGGCAACGCCAAAATACATTTTAGTCGAGTAAATCAACTGTAGATTTAGCCCACTATAAGCTTAACTAACAGTAAAACATTTCAGATGACTCAAATATGACTAAAACTAAATGGAATTTGATTCAAAAGACTATGACTAAAACTGAATCAACATTCACTGTCAAAAACAACACTAATTCACATCAGCCTTGACAACATTCAGTCTGAACCGAGCACTAAATTACACTCATCCACTTAGTTTAGTTAGTTAGTCCACAGTTTTATCTTCATCTTTATACTGGATCGTTTTATGTGCGCATTGCGTATTGTCGGGTAGAATCTCACTTTTTACAAGCGTGCGTGTGTGTGCATTGCACGTAAGTTTTTCTCATTGTTACTTCTTATTGTTTCCATTACGCTTTCATTTCATGTGTTGGGATGTGATAAAATTTGACTTTTGACTTGTACGACAAATAATTCATTTTTTGTAAAACCTGTAAACCTGTGATGTGACTATACCTCTTATCTCCATATTTTAACTTTTTTGTGTTTTTCTGTAAATTAACGCCCTGCTTGATCACACTAAAGAGTCACACAAAAGCATCAAAAGCTCGAAACGCAGCGCTTGTTTTGAGCTTGTAGATCTGCTACTTTTGCAAAAAAAAATATTTGAATCCTGAAAAGTAACAGTTTTGGACATATGAGGTTTCCACCCGACAGAGACGATAATTATGCAGTTGAATCTGACAATATGAACATTCATAATCTGAGACATGACCTTGGCTGTCTGGCTGGTCGGCCCTGTAACAAAACGTCTACAACACACCGGTCGTAATAATGTTCTCAAGGCACTGCGACGTTCCTTTACAGAGGCTGAAGAATTGAACCGAACCCACAACAAAAGCAACAACACTATACAGCCGTACAGGCACCTGAATACCAAGTGCCTTCTGCAGTGTGGAAAAGAGTGCCGCACTTTATATGTACACAGTAAAATGCTCTGTGTTCATTTAACTCTGAGAGGTTACAAATGTATACATTGTAATTACTGTGTAATAACTGTGTATACTATTGGGTTAGTGTGTTATGGGTCCATGTTTTCTCCCACAATGTTCCAATGCTTCCCTCATACAGTCTGGAGCAACGGAAGCTCTGAAAATGATCAGAGGATAAAGCGGATGT
>NC_137604.1:60729374-60731874 GCF_963280865.1 Gymnoscopelus braueri
GCCGATCATAACATTTATGATCTTTGAATGGATGAATGAATGAAAACATAATCACTTACAAGCCTTTAAGCTAACATTTTTGTAAATCAGCTAATTTCACTATAAAAACATATTTTTGTAGGTGTTTTTTTTTAAATATATATTTTCAAAAGGGACTTTGTCTTAGGGCCTGGTCTTTGGAACATTAAAGGACGACTTCACCCATTTTCAACCTATCTTCATATAATAGGTCCTCACCAACGCTCATTATAATATGGTGCCATTCTTTTTCAAACAAGATTACACAATTATTTGTAATGCACCATTTTATAATGAGCATTACTGAGGACCAATTATACAGTATGAAGATAAGTTGAAATGGGTGAAGTCGTCCTTTAATAATACTTGACATGATATAAGATGTAATATCTGTCATTGTTTCATCTTGTGTGAAATGCATTGGTTTCAGTTCCTCAACACAGCCTTGTAGCAGCAACAGTAAAACCATACGAGATAAATAATGGCAAAGAATAGCAGTAATAATAACGGATAACAAAGCATAATCAAGGATAGCAAAAAATACTCTGCCGTCAGTATGTTGTTGAGCTCATTTTTAGACTCACTTAGCAAACAGCGTGACTCTACCAACACATTCATTAATTCATTCATTAATTCATCCATTAATCGCGTTACTCCAGAGACAGATGGCTATAACAGAGGCATGGCAAGGTGCAGAGGAATTATTTTTTGCATTTTCGACAAGCAACGCCATGGTGTGAAATACAGCTTAACACTGTGGATCTGGCTGCATGGTGAACATACAAAACCAGCGGAAGGAACTCACACTGTCTGCTAATGCATGTGAGAAGCTACAGCTATATGATGCAGGCCTGCAGGGAACCATGGCCGCCACTATTTCTGTGCTCTGCAATGCGTGTGTGTGTGTGTGTGTGTGTGTGTGTGTGTGTGTGTGTGTGTGTGTGTGTGTGTGTGTGTGTGTGTGTGTGTGTGTGTGTATGCAATTGAGCGCCTATGTGTGTGCAAGCATACACACACACACACACATGTTTGGGTTATCTATATTGTCTCTGTCAGGGTGGAAACCTCATAAATCCAAAACTGTTACTTTTCAGGATTCAAATACAAAAATAGTAAAGAATACCAGATCTACAAGCTCGAAACGTGTCACGTTTCGAGCTTGTAGATCTGCTGCTTTTGATGCTTTTGTGCGACACTGTTAGGTCAGGATGATCAAGTAGGGCGTTAATTTACAAAAAAAAAACTCAAAAAGTATGGAGTTAAGAGGTTTCTTTCTGACAGTAACGCTATACTACTATACTGTGCGTGAGTACAGTCTGTGTGTGAGAGAGAGACAGAGTGAGAAAAGCAGGTTACAAGGAACCAAATTCTCCCCCTCTCTCTCTCTCTCTCTCTCTCTCTCTCTCTCTCTGTGTCTCTCTCTCAGTGTGTCTGTCTTTGTTTGCTGTTGTGCTTTCCTCTCAGCCTGTCTCAGCCACGAACAGCGTTTTCCAATCGCTTCGCAGTATAGCGCAAGACTGTATGTGGGCGGGTGGCCGGGCGGGTGGCCGGGCGGTCAGCACACAGAGGTCAAGGCACAGACGGCTGTGTTGTTGACGGACAACGGATGCACGCTTATGAGAAACAACACAAATAAAACCTGGCGAAACAGTTGCGTGCATTAGCGCAAGATGAGGATAAAGGAAACATTCAGTGTAAATGTCCAGTTTTCTAATTCACAACTACAACTACTACTTTGTATTAGAAACTTTCACAACAGCCTAAGTAAACAAATATCATAATATGAAAAGGCTACTATAGGCTACAGTGAAGTCGGACTGAATGACTGCAACGCTCTCTTGGTGTTTTGTTGTAGGGGATTATTATATTTACACTTCCTTACAAATTACAAATTCCTTACATTACAAATCCTTATAAGCTATATCATTCCGGGATGAATGGTAGCTGAAACTCCACAAGATATTCCTATACACTTAGTTAGTGAGAGCATTGCTCCTCCTGCTGAGAGCATCTCAGCACTATAGAGATTACTCCTGCTCATTCATAAGCAGAAAAAATCCCAGCCACCCCCCCCCCACTACTAAGAAGCGATAGGAAAACGCTGTTCGCGTCTCAGCCTCAGAAGAAGGAGAAGAGAGCTTTCCTGGAAATTCAGATTTGTAGTAACATTAAAATGTCTCTCTCTCTCTCTCTCTCTCTCTCTCTCTCTCTCTCACTCTCACTCTCTCTCTCTCTCTCTCTCTCTCTCTCTCTCTCTCTCTCTCTCTCTTTGTGCAGTAGGCCTACAGGCACACGCAATCCTGTGTGCACGCTCCCCACACACACACACACACACACACACACACACACACACACACACACACACACACACACACACACACACACACACACACACACACACACACACACACACACACACACACACACACACACACACACACACACACACACACACACTCAGAAACAGAGAGGCCGCACACCT
>NC_137604.1:60746874-60751714 GCF_963280865.1 Gymnoscopelus braueri
TCCATGTACTAGGATCCTTGTGGATTTTGGGTAAAAGGTAGAGAATTCTAGCTCTTGGGGAATTTTCGCCCCGTAGGTACTTCTCTTGTTTCTGATCTATAAATTTTTTCTTTCTTAATTCGGTGATGACACCCCCAACTTCTATTGCTGTTTGTTTAAAAATGGGTGCCTCCAACTCCACATAGTGATTTGAGTTATTCAACTGTCTTAAACCCTCAAAAACATATTGTTGTCTGTCCAAAATGACTATACGGCTCCCTTTGTCTGCAGGCTTAATCACAATGTCCTGGTTGTTAGCTAATGATCTTAGAGCTCTCACCTGATCTGTTGTGATGTTATTTTTTTCTCTCAGGTGTCCTGGTACATTTTGTACTGTGGCTCTGTCCATCTGGATCAATTGTTTTAGGTTGTCCGGTATTTTGTCCTCCTCTGGTTCCCAGTATGATGGAAGGTGGAAGCGCGGAATTTCCGTGTTGTTTCCAACTCCAAAATGTGTAGCTAATTTGAGTCTGCGTTGGTATTTTGACACATCTATTCTCAAGCTTTGTGATTGTTGTTTGTAGATGTCCAGGGTGGGGACGAATGACAAACCTTTTTCCAAAAGTGTTTTCTGGTGTTCGTTTGGTCGGAAAAAATGAGACAGATTAATTATATCCGACTCCATAAGGCCCTGCCGGTTTGAGCTGTCGGGCCGTATTAGTTTAAAGAGTTGAGCCAGTGCTGTAGCATCAGTTTGGCTGTGTCTTCTTCCCAGTGGACGTTGTCTGATCCTGTTTTGAAGTGGGTTGCGGGCAATTTTGGGAGGTGGGGCTCTTTCTTTATTTCTTCATTTAGGCTTATCAGAATATTCTTCGGGTCAGTTCCTAGGCTTTCTGAGTAGTTGATTAGTGCTATGCGTCTGTCTGCGCAGGGGAATTGTTTTTTGGCTGTTGTGCGGAGTTTCTTCAAGGCTGTGTGGCTTGTTTTTCTAGTTCTTTGGTTCTTGTTGTTAATTCCCACCGAGATGATGAGGTGTGTGGCCGTCTCATTTTTCTCAGCCTTGCTCAGGACTGTTTCGGCCCATTCCAGGTTCATTCCAGAGTAGGATTCTATCTGGACTCTGTCATCTGTGATTGTCGGGATCCGAGACAGGTTGGAGTCTCCAATTATGATGATGTCTCGGTTTGGTACTAATCTCCATTTGTGTTTGTTTTCCTTATTTAAGCCTCTCCAGTGGCGTGGTTTTCTTGGTTCTGTCTCGTTGGTTTCTTCTCGTGCTGGGGCCTCCCTCTGTGTATTAGTGTCTTCGGTAGGTCCCTCTGGTATTGTCTGGTTCCCTTCACTGTTCCTCCTCTCCTGGGTTGTCCTCTGGGGTGTGTCTCTGGGTGGTGTAGTTTGCCCCCTGGTGGGATTATCCCTCTGTGGTTTGGGTGTGTTTCTTGGGTTCTGTTCTGTTCTGTTAGTGACCTTCTGTTTCCTTTGGTTTCCATTCGGTCCAATCTCTGCCCATGGCTCCTCGGGTGTTCTGCTGCTTGTTGTAGGCAGGTCTGGGAACTCTTCCTGTGTTAGTTCTACTGGGCCCTGTGTTGTTGCTGCTACGGTCCCCATTCCTCCAGTTGGGTCTTCTCTTGTTTCTACCGTGCCTGGGTTGCCTGTAGAGGGAAAGGAAGGAGGGGGAGGACGGGGATGGGGGAGGACGGGGGACCTGTGGTGTGGGGTGTGTTGTGGTGTGTGCTTTTGTGCTATATAATTCTGTTACTGCTGTACGGGCTAAGCCCAGTGTCTTCTCTGTTAGGCGCCTTCCTAGATTTTTTCTTGCCCATTTAGTGGCAATGGAGAAGGCCCTGTCGTATTCCCGTGTTAAGCACTGGGATAGGTCCTTTTTTGTGTTTTCAATCAATGTGTTAAAGTGTTCTATTAATATTAACAAAGTGGTGTAAGACCAATTCTTTGCACTTCCTTGTAGTAGCAGTAAGGTTCTCTCTGTTGGTTTTGCTGGTTTTATAAAATCCATCAGTTCTTGTTCTTTTCTAGCAATACTCTCTGGGTATTTGTCTATGTTTACATTCTGTGAATGGTGTAGTGCAACAATCAAGTTGTTTATCCCTCTAATTGATTTGTGAAAATCATTGTTTCTCTCTCCATGTGGTGTGTGTATGTAGGTTTGTCTGTGCCTACCTACCTGGCTTACCTGGTTTGGTTCCATATCCCTCCTGGGATTGTGGTTGTTCCTGGTTTCTCCATCTGGTCTGGCTCTTTCCCGCCAGGCCTGTCCTTGTCCATGGGTCCGTCGGTTCATTCTCAAATGCATAAACGTTTTCGTACTGTTTATTGTACTTCATCAGATGCGATTCTCCGGGTGAGAATGAGTTCCTGTGTCTTCTTTCCTGTATTTATGTGTTTCTGTTGTGGGCGTGGCTTCTCTGTGGCCACTGTCCTCATTGGTTGGTGCTGTTGATGGCCCATCCTGTTGGGGCCCTTTGATGACTCATGTGCCTGTTTTAGGCCTGTTCATGTTCAGGCATGTTTCTCTGTTCCATATGTATGGTCTATTCTTTGTGTTGAATCTTTGTTTATATATATGTATAAACATGGTTAGGTTTTTAGGAAATGTTATAAACATTTTGCAAGCATGAATATACCTCCATGCTTGCAAATGTGCATAACTAAAGTTTGCTTTAGATGACTCCCCTCACAAAATCAGAGGTACTAGCTTGACTGACTGCTGACTATGAGATTCAATTCAAAGAGGCCTCACAGGTAGTTTGTGGTACTATCTGTGTAGGCCCTATAAAGAGAAGGTGCATTCGCCATCTGTTTTGAATAAGAGGTGTCATGTTTTGCAATTAATTAAACTTACATAAACTATTTATGTTATTAAGGCTTTGTGAGTTCCATTTAAAATAAAGTTTGACCATGACAGAGGCGCGCCGACTCAGCAGACCTTGAGGCCGAGGAGTCCGCGCCCGAGCGCCTCAAGGCGCGAGTGCCCGCGGCGACCGGCCGATGGTCTGCTAGTCGACTCAGCGCCGTCCGAGTTATGTTCCGATAAGCACAGAATCGTAAATAATATTGGTGGGGACTGCGTTTGCCCCCACTGACTGTGTAATTAAACTTACATAGACTATTTCTGTTTTAAAAGGTTTGTGATTTCTGTTTGACTGTGCAGGCAGAGGTGTCAATTCTCTGAGTCATGGTAACCGCAGACCCTCGGATTTAAAATTATTTCCACTCTTTCTAATTCCCAGTTAAAGATGTGTTTACATTATATTTTATAACTAAGGGATAGGTGCTAAAAGGTTACAAGCTTGGAATCCAGTTAGCATATCTACAGTTCTGTTGTTCACACCTCCATTTTGGAAGACAATGAGCTCCCTGTTGATGGCCCAATTGCTGATGGCTCTTGGTATCAATGTGTCTTCATTAATATTCTCACTAACTCAACAAAGAGATCTCCCACTCAACTATGTGGTTTGATGTAGGTGATCAACTCCATTGTTTAGTTTAGTGAGAATTTGTGAAGGGTTTCAGTTCTGTTGGGCAGTTTAAAAGTTTAAACCACCTGGATATTTTGTGCTAAGTCTTGTGATCCATTCTTTTTCATGGAATCTTCTCTGTCCAATTGTCCAGCGGTCATTGTATTCCAAGCCACATACCTTTATAGCCTCAATCCATGTGTCATAAAGTGTTGAACAATTAACAAATGGGTATCCTTTTCATTATTAATGGTATATTTATGTTGGCTTATTCTAATTGCTATGGAGTTGCTCGTCATCTCCTACATATTGTAATCCACATACTTGGCAAGTAATCAGATAAACACAATTTCTGGTGTTGTATGTGATGTTCTGTCTTAGGATAATTATATTTTTGTTTGTCCTGTTTTTACAGTTTGTTTTGGGCTAAAGTAGTTAGGCCTTGTCCTAATTACCTGGTTCCATGGTTTCAATTTGCTGTGGACCAAGTGGTCTTTTAAGTTTTTGTTTCTCCTGTAGGCCGAGATTATGTTGAAGTTCTGTAAGAGGTCCCCTCCCCTGTTTTCAAAATTTCTTTTGATGGCTCTGTTTGCCAGTAAACTTTGGCTAGAAAATGTGGTTACTAAAGCTAGTGTGGGTTTCTCATTTCTTATTTTCACTCCTGGAACGTGTTGTATGCTTTCCTGAGAAATGTTCTTGTATATCCACGTTTCCTTAATGCTGTGAACAGAGTCTTGTAGGCTTTTCAAAATCTGCTGCTGTGTGCAGATTCTCTTGAAACGTAGGAGCTGTGACTTGACTATTCCTGCAAAACAATGGGTTGGGTGGAAGGAAGTTTTGTGGAGCAATGCATGTGTATCAGTCTCCTTAAAAAATACCCTTAAATCCAGTTTGCGGTGGTATTGAAGTCTTTCCTTTGAAGACTGTCACATCCAGGAAGTCAATATGTTCTTTGTTAGTTACATATTTCACTGTTATTGAGGCATGATGTGTGTTTAGGATTTGGATGAACTGCTCAAATTCCTCTGTGGAGTGCTCAAAAACTCCAAAAATATCATCTAGAACCTGAAATAATGTGTGGGTTTGAATCTGCACTTTTGAGTGCGGTTTCTTCCCACAAAGCCAAATAAATGTTGGCATAAGATGGTGCAAATTTCTTTCCCATGGCTGTTCCACTGATCTGAAGGAAGGTTTTCCCATCAAATGTGAAATCGTTTTTGGTCAAATTAATTCTAGCAATTTTAATAGTTCTGCGTCTGGTCTTTGTCTGTCAGGGTACTTTAAAGATATCTCTGATTGCCTTCAGCCCCGCCACTGTGTTTATATTGGTGTACAAACTGTCAACATCTATTGAAAACAAAATGGCCCCCCCTGAGGCACTGTGA
>NC_137604.1:60751914-60754414 GCF_963280865.1 Gymnoscopelus braueri
TGAGCCATTGAAGTAAAAACAAAACATTTTACCGGCTCATTTTCCATTAAACAAGTCCACTTTCCATTTAGGCTTGGGGTTCGGTATGTATCAAAGAAATGGGAGAAAACAAACACAAACTTGGATCAACACGTTTCCTCTCATTGCTGCACTCGCCTTTCTTGTGTGTGTGTGTGTGTGTGTGTGTGTGTGTGTGTGTGTGTGTGTGTGTGCGTGTGCGTGTGCGTGTGTGTGTGTGTGTGTGTGTGTGTGTGTGTGTGTGTGTGTATACTGTATATGTACACGTATGTACTGTATACTGTATGTTTTGTGTGTGTGTGTGTGTTTGTTTCATATATATATGTATATATATATATATTCGTTGCTGTCGGGCAGAAACCATCTAACTAAATGTTTTCGCTTTTGAATTTTTTTCCATGAATCAGTGCTATTGAACACCCTTTACGTCTGTGTGTTGATTAAAAAATATTGAACCAATAAAAAGTATTAAAAAGCACTTCTGACAAAACCAGCTAACTCCATTGTAACTCCATTGTAACTCCATTATATATATATATATATATATATATATATATATATATATATATATATATATATATATTACACAGTATCTATACAATTTGCGGTGATGATTTAAGGGTTGTGTAATGACTGTCAAGCCAATTGGCTGCTAAAGTGGCATTCCACAGGCTCCAGTGAAGAGGAGGTGTTTATCACCATATTGACTTTGTGACAGGGGGGGGCAGACTGCCGCAGACTCCTTTGTCACGGGGGCCGCCGGCCACACGGGCCCACTGTGATCAATAAGCATGGAACTGACTGCCACTACACCAATGACTGGCCACCGCCTGCTCTTGTCAGCATCACTTAGGGGTCTGATGAACGCATGTGTACTGTGTGTGTGTGTGTGTGTGTGTGTGTGTGTGTGTGTGTGTGTGTGTGTGTGCGTGTGTATGGGGCTCCATTAGTGCCACGTAAGCACACCCCCTGTCCTGTAATCGTGTACTTTTTTTTTTGTGTTGCACAGAACCGCATAGACGTGTAGTGTACTTTCCCATTGACTCACAATGGGAACACGTGCACGCGCGCGTTCACGCGTAACAGTGCAACCACTGCATCTTGACCTACAGGGTAACACGTCTACGTGTAGATTCATGCGTCTGTAGCAAAGGCACGCGTCAACGCACGCATGATTTATTTGGTCACGCGACTAGGCGAGGCGCGGAGAGATGAGTGGGTGCTGTGCCACCTTGGTGCGCGCTGCGTGGAACGGCCTCACCTACCCGTGTGACATAACTGAGCTCTGTACATAACGCATCGTTTGCCCTTGTGACATAACTCTGCCCTGCACAGAACGCCTCATATGCACGTGTAAGTCTTAAAATAAAAAAAATAAAATATTTGTATTAATTAATTCAGTTACCTCTCCTGATATGTGATTCAATTTATGAAGTGGCTTTCTGCAATTACGCACAGAAGGTGCGCTGTCCCTCTCCAAGTCTCCATTCTTGAATCCTGTCCTTTGCAATCAATATTGCATTGATTGCAATAAAATGTAATTCCAAGTCATCAGTAACATATAGGCTGTATTAATTTCTGTCAAATAATCTTTTATTTCAAGGCAATTATAAACTGTACAGTATGATTCCAACATCGGGTTTGGTTGATCACCGCGCCATGCACTCTTCTCGTCTTTTTCCGGAGGTTCGAGGCGATTTTTATATTAGCTAATACTCAGTCAGATCATAACCAAAAATTAAAATAAAAAGAACGGCAGAATCCGTGAAATCTAAGCTTTGTATGTTTATCTGGCCCATGGCTGGATTCTTTCATTATTTCCTGATATGAATGAATTACGCAAGGAATTACGCAATCACGGCGCGGTCGGTGCCAAAAACTCGGCGGTCGTGGGTGTCTTCTAACACTTAGAGCTCTCTCAAATCAAATCAATTTTAAGTTCTTTGGAACCTTAGCTTTTGTTTCGTGTACAGCTCATCACTGTATATTCTATCAATATCCATTGATAAAGCAATTAAGCAACAGTGGCTTTTAAGCAGAGTGCATGGTGCAGGGCATCACCGTACGTGGCTTTGATCTGACACGAATTTGCTTCATTTAGCATCATTGCAAATATATTATCATCAGTGTAACATGTAGGCCTAGCCCTAGGCTATAGTATTTTCTCTTAAATAATCTTCTATTTCAAGGCAATAAACAGCTGTACAGTATAGCCTATGGTGTCAAATCAATGCCGCTCTGGCTTTCCAACGGGTCCAATTGTGACCATGTTTTCAAATGCCTATATGCTCCCCAAATGCGCCAAGTTCCCTTCCAACAACAATAAACATATGCGTTTATGCCATAGAGGTATTACTTCTGTGTTACATGACTGCAGAGCGCAACAATTATCCTTCTCTCTCAAAAAGGAGAGAGGAAAAACAGAAAGAAAAAAGTAGCGAAACCACATCTCACCTGCTCGTCTAGATAACGATTTCACACA
>NC_137604.1:60756914-60759414 GCF_963280865.1 Gymnoscopelus braueri
TGCTATTATCAATTATTATATTATAAAACTACTTTAGCCCTATTTTATAGGCCTACATAGGCTATTTGAAAATAGCCAATCTAATGCATGCATTGCAACACATTGTGAGCTTGTAGATCTGCTATTTTCAAATATTAGTACTTTTACTTTTGGTACTTTAAGTACATTTTGATACTAATACTTTTGTGCTTTTACTCAATTTTGAATTCCAGACTTTTACTTAGGTAAAATATCTGAGTACTTTTCCCACCATGCACTGACCGTTGTACGTCGAAGCATAAATTGGTCGTTACTGGATGGATTGCAGCTGCTACTTGAGAGAGACAGACTGCTTGAGATCGCTAAACATTAATCTGCTAGTTAACAAGAGAAATGACACTATCCAAAAGTATAAAGCAGGGGTCTTCAACAGGGGGTCCGGGACCCCTAGGGGGTCCTCAGAGTTACTACAGGGGGTCCACCAAATCTTTGTGTGTTATCTTTTTTTTTTTTTTACCTTAACCACTTGAACCCTGGCATCCCTTTTCTGAGGAGAACTTTAGCCAAAAATAGCAGATCTACAAGCTCACAACGCCTTGTAGATCGGCTATTTTTGGCAAAGAGATATATAGGTGTAGAGGGGAAAAAAGAGCAGACCAAGTAAACAAAAAAAGTTTAATCTGAAATACAATTTTATACAATATAGAGGGGGTCCCTGCTTCGTCTCTCTCTCAGCTAGGGGGTCCTTGGCCTGAAAACGTTGAAGACTCCTGGTATAAAGAGTATAAAAGATATGTGTAAAAGATATGTGACAGTGCTGAAAACAGGGCATTTAAAGATGAATTTGGACACATTGGACAGCAGCAGTGCGGAAATTGCGCACCAGAGCGCACTCGCCTATTAGTTTGTATTGGCCAGTGTGCTCATGAGTTTCTTATACCTGGTGTCATCAATGCAAAGCCGTTGTGTTTCATCGGCTACACACTTTTTGGCTGTTTGCAAGCCAAGGAATATAATTTTAGATGGTAAGATGAAGCATGCATGGTACCAGGCAAGTTAGGCTATAAAGTTTAATAAGCATCTTTCAGGTGGGGACATATTCTCTATGGACATTATAGCTATAGGACTGTCAGTCCATATTTTAAAATGAAAATCATAAAATCATTATCAAAATAATGTATTTTAATATAAAACATGGATCACATGATTGTCCATCCTACATAAACAACGTGTGTGTGTGTGTGTGTGTGTGTGTGTGTGTGTGTGTGTGTGTGTGTGTGTGTGTGTGTGTGTGTGTGTGTGTGTGTGTGTGTGTGTGTGTGTGTGTGTGTGTGGCATTGCGGGGTTCTCTCGGTCCGACCCGCGCCAGGTGTTCCATTCCATTCCGTTTTGCTTTCGCCCTTCTATTAAGTGTCAATGATTTGATTGTTGAAATACGGACAAAACAAATTGTTCTTGCGATTGCTTAGCTCACCATGACAGGAGATGGACCATGAAACCGACACCTCTAGTTCAAATCCGGATGGTAGAATGATGTTCAATTGTTACACCGATACTGTTTTCAAACGAATCTGCTTAATTTATATTTCAATTTCGGTCAGAAAGTTCCCTGTGTGAAATTTGATTTGGTGAATAAATTATTTTCAACTTGTTTGATCAGCCTTTGTCATTTTTGACACCCTGAGAAATAGCATCTTTAATTAGCTGACTAAAATCCTTGGATTCATGTTGGACCTATAGATCAAATCCCAGAGCAGTTGTGTTATATTTCTCCATATTCCTATGAGAAGATGCGATTCCAGAATTTAATTGCAGTGTTCCTGTAAAATAAAAAAAACATTACACTGACTCTCACCAATGAATTGAATATTTGTATCGGGAAACGTCAGAAGACAATGCATATCTGCCAGGGCTGTCACCATTCATGAGTCCATTCTGGAGGCTTGGAGACTCCTAAAAGTTGCTAGAGACACTGATGCCACAACTGGTAGGGCTGTGGCTTGCGTTGGGTCGGAACTCTGTCCTCGGTGTGCATAAGAAAATTTCTCAGGGAACCCGGTTGTACTAAGCTGGGACACTTGCTGGTGCCGTTTGAGACCCTACAACAGCGGGTCCACATTTGGCCTAGGCTGCTAAAGCAGATCGTTAAGGAAGTCAATGAGTCTTCCTCCACACCTGAACACCTTCTTGGAGGAGAACTGGTCAACAGAGGGCCTGTGGGAGGAGGATATAGACTACGTCTTCCCATGCCTGAAGGTGTCTCCTAAACTGGGGCAGTGGCAGGAGGAGGAAGACACTTTCCTCTCATTCGCAACTCCACATCCTGGCTGGTTTGAGGACTTGGAGAAAAAGGCAATGTATTTCCTATGCGTGAGTCAGTCTCTGCATACCATGAAAATATAGAGGTGGACAGAGCCCAGGTTCTTCACCAAAAGGCTGTTGGCGGGTCGACCGGGGCCGTTGCCTGGCACCCAGTGGCCGGTACCCAGTGACTGCTATATGATATATTAACGGAATAAGG
>NC_137604.1:60764414-60766914 GCF_963280865.1 Gymnoscopelus braueri
AGCCGGAGAAATCTGAAAATGACACATTAGATGCGTTCCCCGGTCTTAATAGGTTAAGAACATTGAGGTCCTAATAAAAACATCTATAATGCAGTCGGACGTCTGACATCAATCAATTTCATTGTTACAGTAGCTGATTTATTATATCTCGGCTCTGGATAAAAAAAAAAGAAATTCTCTGCCAGGACAATGTCCAAGTCAAAGCAAACAGTACGGTATGCAGCTGGAACGTTCACCAACCAGTTAGAACAATAATATTGTCGCTGTCGGGCAGAAAACGCTTATCTCCATATTCAAGCTTTTTGTGTTTTTTTCGTAAATTAATGCCTTACTTGATCACACTACAGCGTCACACAAAAGTATCAAAAGTAGCAGATCTGCAAGCTTGAAACGTGGCGCGAAGCGACACGTTTCAAGCTTGTAGATCTGCTACTTTTGCTACTTTTTTATTTTTACTAGCTATTAAAAAAATACTTAACTGTTTTTTTTTCTTTTAGTACTTCTTCCACCATATATAGATACACAAAGAGAAAAAATCTATTAAATACACAAGGACAAAACACATGCAGCGACAGAGCTCTCATGGTCCATACCGTACTATGATGAATTCCCTCGGAATGTCACGAATGTCACTTTCTCACAAATGTCGTTTTTTTTTAAGAGGGCACAATGGCTCGTTGAATAGGTTCTGTGATGGCCGCGGTTATGTTGCTTTACTAGCTTACATAGTGACTTTGTCACATACAAGGACCACATACGTACGTCTGACTGACTGACTGACTGACTGACTGACTGACTGACTGACTGACTGACTGACTGACTGCCATGAAAGAATCAGAATCAGGTTTATTGTCACATCACAGGTTTACAAGGTAACAAAAGTGGGTGAAATTGGTTTTCGTACATCGTTCCCAGATCGTTCTGCAGATTGAGATTGCAGTGTGACTGTTTTTTTTTATGATGATGAAGAGTACACCCAGAAATCATGTGATCACAACAAAATGAAGCTGGTTTCGTTCAGTATTATAGGTGAGTCACATAAGTCAATTTGTCTCTGCTTTCTGTTGTTTTGGGCGAAAACAAGCCACATTCTCAACTGCCCACCACTACAGTAGGTGGCCAGTGACTTTGACCAGTTTCACTTTCAAAACCTTTGCATCATGCATGTCACACAAACAGAATGCGATGCGTTTTGTTGATATAACAAGTTTGTTCATATAGAGTCCTATATCCACAAATCCACCATTTAACTTCCACAATCCACATTACCAAAACCATGGGTGTCGTGTGCCGCATTCTGTTTGTTTGACATGCATGATGCAAAGGTTTTGAAAGTGAAACCATGCTCAAAGTCACTGGCCACCTACTGTATTGTATGGAATGGATTATTCCGACGGCACGCCTTTTCCCCCCAATTATCCGAGACCCCCCTACGTTTTTTGAACCGATCGCCGGGTTGATAAAGCTGTGAAAAATAATAATCTATGATTTTTCAAAGGTTAGCAAAAAACATTCGAAATCGCTGGCAAGGGCAGCTATAGATGATGTTTTAACTCTGGCAGTTAAAGAGTTAACAACCTACACAGAGTACTGTATATATATATATATATTCATGGCTTAGATATAGATGTATGTGTATGGCATTGAAAGGGTCTCGTTTATGAATGCATTGTGTGTGTTTGTGTGTAACGAGGGGACATGACAGTTGGTCAATACCCCCATTAAGCAGAGACAGATAGGAAACGCTAGATCCACCTCCACTCCTTGATATCTGAGAGCAATTCTCACCTTCAGTGCACGGAATACATCCTGTGTATTTCACTGTACACACACGCACGCACGCGCGCACACACACACCCACCCGCACGCACACACACACACGCACACACAAACGTTTGTATTATTATACTTGTGAGGACATCAATACCATAAATGTAATAAATGCCATTAAAAAATATATATTTTTTTGTTTGTCCTAAATATTTTCTTAATTGTAAACCTAAATAAAAAAACTACATTTTTCTTGTGAGGAGCAGGACTTTTTTCCCCCTCACAATGTTTATTTGTCAAATAAGTATACAAGTAAATAAGTAAGTAGCCTAAGTGAGTGAGTGAGTGAGTGAGTGAGTGAGTGAGTGAGTGAGTGAGTGAGTGAGTGAGTGAGTAAGTGAGTGAGTGAGTGAGTGAGTGAGTAAGTGAGTGAGGTTGAGGTAGATAGACAGGTAGGTCAGGATTGTGACCGTGGCATGTATGCTGTGTTCACACTGAGAAGATACAAAGCTACATGCTACCATTCACTTTCAAAGGATGCCAGCGACATTGAAGATACAAAGATATATCCAACGTTTGAACAGTAGCTGCTACAAAAGCTACAACAACTAGAAAGCAATACAAATATGTTGAACCGGTTTCACCATCAGATACAAAGATGCAAAGCTACAAATGTAGCCGTGTGGCTTTGTATCTTTTGTATCTTCCAGTGTGAACACGGTATAACACA
>NC_137604.1:60771914-60779414 GCF_963280865.1 Gymnoscopelus braueri
TGAATCAGACCATCCTCTTCCACTCTCTTTCAAAACTGTGTCCATCCTTCCTCCAGCCCTCTTCCTCGCTCTTCATCTCTCTCCTCCCTCGCTCTCTCCCTCCCTCTCATGTGTCTCTCCATCTGTGGACCCCCCGTCATCCTGGCATCCTGTCTTAATTGGTGTTCTCTTAAAACTAGCCATAAACAGGAAACATTTTAGACAAAAAAAGAAAAAGAAAAGACGAAAGAAAACATACAGTAATCGACTCTGTCGGGTGGAAACCTCATGTGTCCAAAACTGTTGCTTTTCAGGATTCAAATGTGAAAATAGCAAACAAATCTGACACCGTGTCTTTTATGAGCTTGTAGATCAGCTATGTTTGCTGTACTTTTGTGTGACACCGTAGCATGACGAGGTATAGGGCATTAATTTACAGGGAGAAAAAATAAACAAAAACTATATGGAACTATAAAGATATGGAGATACAAGGTTTCCGTCCGACTGCAACAATACACAAGTTCTGCTTCATGTGGCTCACCAGGTAAAATAGGGATGCGCGCTCACACTTAATCACGATAATCTCTCTCTCTCCCTCTGTTTCCTCATCTTCATTACTTGTGCGTCTGTAGTGCGTGCGTGCGTGCGTGCGTGCGTGCGTTTGTGCGTGCGTGCGTGCGTGCGTGCGTGCGTGCGTGCGTGCGTGCGTGCGTGCGTGCGTGCGTGCGTGCGTGCGTGCGTGCGTGCGTGCGTGCGTGCGTGCGTGCGTGCGTGCGTGGCAAACAGGTGCAATTCTAGTTTTTTTTTCTTTTTCTCTTCGAAGATATTTAATTAAAACCATAAAAGGTCACATTATCTCTCTCTGTCTCTCGACTCAATTTAATTCAACCCACTTCAAACCCGCTTCAATGGCTGTAGCTACAAAGCAATACAGCATTACAAGTAATGCGTTTAACAATGACACGTAATAATTCATAATACATTTCTCCACACGCCAACAATCAACAATCATAACGTTGTGGCTGCATGTCCTCGTACCTCGTATCTCCAGATTACAACCATATATATCGTCTCTGTCGGGTGGAAACCTTGAATGTCCAAAACTGTTACTTTTTCAGGATTCAAATAAAACAATATATCAAAAGAAACGCGGCGCGAAGCGGCGCGTTTCGAGCTTGTAGATCTGCTACTTTTGTGTGACACTGTAGTATGATCACATATAGGCCGTTAATTTACAGAAAAGAATTGACAGCAATGAAACGTAAATGATGATTTCTCACGTCTGAAGAACATATTGATCTGCTGCCATGATTAACATTTAACATCTGCATCTTCTCTCTTTTATTAAAAGGATCCCTGGCTAATAAGTCTTATATGCCTTTTTTTGTTTTAGCAAATGCATTCAATAAATTCCATAGGGCTGGAATATATTTAGCTTTAGTTATTTCTAATGATGTTTTTAATTAATTATTTTTATTCTAGATGCCAATTATAGTGTATTAAGGCATATTAGGCTTATTAGACAGATCCTTTTAAGTATATAACGATGTCTTCTTGGCCATGATGTTTGATTCATGGAGATTCATCATTTTCTCACACTGTACATGTCTTGTATTTCAAGTATGTCTCGTGTTTGTGTGTGTGTGTGTGTGTGTGTGTGTGTGTGTGTGTGTGTGTGTGTGTGTGTGTGTGTGTGTGTGTGTGTGTGTGTGTGTGTGTGTGTGTGTGTGTGTGTGTGTGTGTGTGTAACAGCTAGGGTTGCAGTGCTAAGAGGCTTAGAGATGCTCAACAGATTAAGTGTATTGTTGACACGTAGTGAAGTAATCTTGTTAGCAAGACGCCTCTGTCTGTCTGTCTGTCTGTCTGTCTGTCTGTCTGTCTGTGTCTTTGACAAACCCTTGCCTTTTGACAGACAATTATAAAATGATGTTTTTAACCCATTCAATCCGGGAATGCATCGACAAATGTCTTCTAAATCCTAACAGTTTTCTGAAAAACTTATGTTGCTATAATATCAGTGTCTCAAACTTTTTCATAATCGTCAAGGACCCCCAAAATGATATATATTTGGCCACCGACCCCCTTCTAATTTACTTCCAGGGACCCCCCCAGAAGCAAAGATTAAAGTTACAAATGTTCTCTTTAAAGAAAATATATATATATACACATTTTCAAGATTTTTTCAAAATAATAGCATCTGTAAAAGCTCATAGTGCGGCACTCAGTGCCGCACTATGAGCTTGTGGATCTTTGAGCTTGTGGAGCTTGTGGACATTTGTTTAATAGTCAAAGTATAAAATAACAGTTATAGCTCAAATCTAAAATGACACAGATGCGTTCCCGGTCTTAATGGGTTAAAGTAGTAACTTATTTTCTTATAATTGGTTGTCTTGCTGATATTAGATACTCTTGAGATTTCAATCATAATGGTCCCTTGTCTCCACATTTCCACACTATAACGTTTAATCATACGGCAAAAACAAACACGCGAACCATAAATATTCATCAGAAAAATGTTATTCACAGTTGGAACGTTTGTTAGTTCTCGTATTACAAAGTGGCTGAATTCATCACTGTCTCGCGTTAATGTTTAACTCATTACAACCGGGAACGCATCTGTGCAACCATTATTTTATACTTTGGTTATTCAAAAAATAGCAGATCTACAAGCTCATATCTATGAGCTTGTAGATCTGCTATTTTAGAAAAATCTTGAAAATGTGTGCAAATCTTCCTGGAACAAAATGTTTTTAGATGGGTGTCGGCGGCCAACAACATATAATCTTGGGGGTCCTTGACATGAAAAAGTTTGAGAACCACTGATATTATAGCAACATAAGTGTTTCAGAAAACTGTTAGGATTTAGAAGACATTTTGTAGAATCGGAACCTCAGGTCTTAATGGGTTAAAACACGGAGCTGAGGTCATGTATGTCAGCGCTGCATACGTCCCTTATGCTTTTAATTATCCTCAGTGGGGTAAAGTATAACTAAGTACATCGTTGCTGTCGGAAATAAACTTCATATCTCCGCTAACTCTTTTGAGTTTTTCGTAAATTAACGCCATACTTGATCATACTACAATGTAACACAAAAGCATCAAAAGTAGCAGATCTGCCAACATTGGCACAGGGGAGGGTGATCACTGGCATAAGTGTGTGAGAGGAGTTTTCTTAATTAATACAATCTAGTCAATTAAATTAAGTCCCCTCACATCTGTATGCAAATGACATCCTGCACATAATTCTACATTCATTCAAACTCTGGGAGCTAGGTGAGGTTATTGCTAATAATCATTACATCCTGATGTGAAAGAACATATTTCAAACGAAGAAGAAAACTAAATTAAGTTATATTGAACATTTTAAAATGTTGAAAATATTGTATTTTGATGTGGTGTCATAATTAAACTTTGCTATGGCACACTGACTATCTAGAAAATAAATAAAAACATGGCACTTCATGTCTAAAAGGTTGCCAACCCCTGCTTTAAATGGTTTAGGGCCAAAATTAATTTCTGATCTTGAACAATATGAACCTATTGTGCTATACTAAAAATACAAATACATTCTTCCACCTCGGTTTAACAGAGACAGAGCTGAGGTCATGTAGGTCAGCGTTGCATACTCCGTTATGGTTTTAATTATGCCTTCATCGATCTAGAGCCATCACGCTATCTTCCTCTGTTTCTCACTCTCTCCATTCTACCACTGAGGTCACCGGCTATCCGGTGTCTGCACCCAACGACAGCTGGGCACCCTTGGGTACCGACACTAAGACAATGGGTGTGTGTGGGCGTTTGTGTGTGTGTGTGTGTGTGTGTGTGTGTGTGTGTGTGTGTGTGTGTGTGTGTGTGTGTGTGTGTGTGTGTGTGTGTGTGTGTGTGTGTTCCTATTACTATACTCCTGAGGGCCAAATGTCCCCAATTTCCCCTGGCCCTCACAAGAGGAATGGCTGTTTTATGGTTAACAATTTTTTTTAGAGTTATCAGTGGTTCTCAAACTATTTCATAATTGTCAGGGACCCTGATACCCTGTATTTGGCCACGGATCCCCATCTCAAAATATTTAGTTCCAGGGACCCCCAGAAGCAAAGATTTGAGTTAAATATATTCTCTTTGAAAATATGTTGAAAGATCATTTTCACGATTTTTCAAAAAATAGACGATCTACAAGCTCATAGCGCGGCACTTGGTGCCGCACTATGAGCTTGTAGATCTTCTATTTTTTATTATGTTTCATGGTTATCAAGGATTTTTTGAGTTATAGGCTTACAATTAGGCAAATATCTATTTGCACACCATAAATAGCAGATCCATAAGTGATCTTACAGATCTGCTACGCAACTGAGAATAAGTCAACATTTAGAGTTAGGGTTAAAATGTAATGGCATTTGCCATAAGACATAAGACTGCGGCCATGAACTTTTGATGTCCTCACAGGAATAGTACAGTAACACGCACGCACGCGCGCACGCACGCACGCACGCACACACACACACACACACACACACACACACACACACACACACACACACACACACACACACACACACACACACACACACACACACACACACACACACACACACACACACACACACACACACACACACACACACACACACACACACACACACACACACACACACACACACACACACACACACACACACAGGGGATGCAGCCAGACGTTTGGGGTGTACGGTTTCCTCTCCGGAGACCAAAAACAACGCCAGGAGATTTCTCTCACACTCGTTTAGTTTCCCGTTCACTCTCTCCTTCTCCATTCATCCATTCTTCATCTCCTCTCTCTGATCCCCCCTTCCTCTGTTCTCTCCCCTCTTCTCCTCTTCTCTATTGTCCTCTCTCTCTCTCCCTCTCTACGTAACCCTGGGAGGGAACAAAGGCTACAGGCTATAGAGACGCCGCGCTAGGTTTACCGCTACGCTGGAGGCATGTTAGAATGCAGTGGTGGAAAGTAACTACGGTAAGTACATTTACTCTAGTACTGTACTTAAGTAAAATCTTGAAATTTTCAGTTTACATTTTCCTCCACTATATCTATATATAGACAAATATTGTACTTTTACTCCACAAAAAATATTTCAAAACTTTAGTTACTAGTTACTTTGTAAATCTTGATACAAAACATAAAATAGCTGAACTACAAGCTCACAATGCGTCACGATGTGACGCATTGTGAGCTTGTATATCTGCTATTTTCAAAAGATTTTTTTATACATTTGAAAACATGCACAATGAGTACTTTCTACTTTTGGTACTTTAAGTACATTTTGATACCAATACTTTTGTTGTTTTACCCAAGTACATTTTTTATTCCGGACTTTTACTTGTAACAGAGAATTTCTACATTGCAGTATTGGTACTTTTACTTAAGTAAACATTTTTTTTTTACTTTTTCCACCACTGGAATGCACGTGCCTGCGAGCTGAGCAATAGTGGGCACTCGCCCTCGTGCACGCCTACAGACACCTATCTACAGGTATGCAATCCAGGGTTAATATCATTAACTAAAACAAAGACTAAAGGGCAAAATCAAACATTAAACTAAAATAATAATAATAATAATCTTATTTCATTATAAAGCAAAAGAAAATATGTAGGCTCGGACAGCGAATCACAGGTTTGAATGCTGTAATGTTATTCCCTCTCTCTCACTGTTTCCTGACTCTCAAACTCTAACCCTGAGAAAATTAAACTCAATTGAACAAAACAAAAATGAGTCAATTAATACATCTAAAACTACTTATACACTGGTAAAACTATACCTAAAATGAAACTAACTGAATAAAAAAATTAAACTGATGAATATTTCAAACCTATCATAACTCTGGTGTGCACGCACGCACGTACACACACACACACACACACACACACACACACACACACACACACACACACACACACACACACACACACACACACACACACACACACACACACACACACACACACACACACACACACACACACACACACACACACACACACACAAATAAAGCTCCCCAAGACTTAAGCCCCTCCCCTGAAAAAAAAAGAGTCTGGATTAAATGTAAAATGATCTTTGTTTCATTATTTCCACACACTACGGTTAAGGTGAGGTCATCTAGAGGGCGGATAATAAGGATAATATAAGACAATAGCGGTTAGTCATACGGTATTATCCTCCATTCAGACAGAGAAGCACAGGCCATCCTGCTGCTGCTGCACCCACACGCACACGCGCGCGCGCACACACACACACACACACACACACACACACACACACACACACACACACACACACACACACACACACACACACACACACACACACACACACACACACACACAGCAATGTAGAAGTACTTTGTTACAAGTATAAGTACAGAAGTATTGGTATCAAAATATACTTAAATTACCAAAAGAAAATGTAATGTTGCAACGATGTTGCAACGATTTTATCTTACAAATTGTTAAGGTACATTCTGTATTGAATGTAGAGAAAACATAAACACGATACAGCTAAAGGAATAAAGCATTTTTTGAGTGCTAGAGGCAGATATGAAAACTAACAAAAAACATGCTTCTCTATTATTCAATCAATCATAAAAAGCAATGGATTGAACACTCACCAAGAAAACAAATCGAAAGCTGAAGCCCTGAAAGCAACAGTTCAATACACCAGCCCTAAGCTTCAAATTGCACCAGTTCACCATGTATAATAGGGCAAAACACAACTTCATGTTACACACCATGTTGATGCCACAGCTAATACTGTGATCATCATACAGTATATACACTGTAATATCATATAATATCATATCAAAACATTATTGAGTTCATTTTACCTGTGAGGATCCGATAAAAGCCAGCTCACATCTCTCCCATGCCTCTCAAAAACACACACACACACACACACACACACACACACACACACACACACACACACACACACACACACACACACACACACACACACACACACACACACACACACACAAAAGTACAAAAAGTAGAAAGTACTCATTATGCAGAATGTCCTATTTCACAAGTGTTCAACATGTATAAATAACTTTTGAAAATAGCAGATCTACATGCTCACAATGTGCTGCATTGCGACGCATTGTGAGCTTGTAGATCTGCTATTTTCAAATGGACAAAATATATATAGGGCTGAAGTGGGTAATGAATGTTTTGTGATAATAATCTAAATCTGCAAAGTAACTAGTAACTAAAGCTGTCAAATAATTGTAGTGGCGTAAAAGTACAAATATTGCAAATGGGAAATACTCCAGTAAAGTAAAAATTCTTCAGAAGTGTACTTAAGTACAGTACTTAGGTAAATGTACATAGTTACTTTACACCACTGTGCGCACAGACACACAACCAAGGCACACACACATATGTAAATACATATAGTACAACCAGCTGCAGAGTATTAATTGAATTAAGGCTTATAAAAGTTGACGACTAGTCACTTTCAGAGCCGTACCGTAGACATTCTGTATGTCCCTGACG
>NC_137604.1:60784414-60804414 GCF_963280865.1 Gymnoscopelus braueri
TGTTTCTTACAATAAATACACACTTTTTTGTGACATTACATACTGTACTTACACCTGTGATTTATCTTTTTTGACTGTGTACAAATACAATAATTTTAAGCCGGTATGATCATTTTATATTTCCCATCTGGCAACACTGGGTATAGAGGTTAGGTTATGTAGTTACTGTCACGGGCTATACACAGACATGCTAAGAGGGAAGTGACAGTTTGTAGCATGACATGATTTTTTCATTCAATGTAGAAATAACACAGACTTCAGGGCTTCAAACTTTGTTTATTTAAACACTGTTTATTGGAACTGATCTGAAATGTTTGTTTGTCACCTGGTCTTTCCTCTGCAGTAGCCTACTGGCACCCTCTGAATCTGACTTGAAACTGCCTAAACAGAACAGGGCCAGTCCATTTGGTTTAAGAAGGGGTGGAATGTGCCAAGTACTGAAGAGAGGGAGGGGTGTTTAACAATGTTAATGAGCAAAGTATTTCTATGTCTTTTGAAGTAAATTCAAAACCAAAATGGTGTTTAGTTTAAAGTACAACATCTATTCAAGTGGTAGGTTATTTATTCATCAGATAGTTATAAGCTTGTAGATAAGCTGATTTTGAGGTTAATTGTTTCTGTGCTTGTGGTAGGATCCACTCCCTATTTAAGGGAAGCTGCAAGGGACAGTTAGTTAGTTGAACTTGGCAAGCAAAGCGCTAACAAGGGCCACTAGAGGGCGCTATTACCCCTGGGTCACGGCGTAAATTGTTGTTGCGAACGCGGAAGGAGGCGCCTCCGACCAAGTGGAGCTTACTATGTAACCATGCTTGGGTTGTGTGTGTCTCTGTCCGTGTGTGTCTCGGTCTGTGTCTCTGTGTTCACGCTCTCATTGGCTCGCGCCCCCATGTGGCTCGAAACTCTGTGCTGAAATGCCAGCAGCTGCACTGCCTGTATACAGCGTGTGTTCACGCTCTCATTGGCTCGCGCCCCCATGTGACTCGAAACTCCGTGCTGAAATGCCAGCAGCTGCACTGCCTGTATACAGCCGGCAGAGTGCGGCAGAGTGCGCTACTACAGTGTGGTTGAAATATGGCAGCCACAGTCAAATTGCGTTCGCCTCCAGCGTTCGCGCGTCTTACTTGTATTGTAATTCCCATAGGTTTCATCTTAGATCGTGTCATATAAGAACTGTGTTCCAGAAATAAGCCATTTTAATCATTATGGATATGAAGCATCAACTGAAAATGAAAAAGTACTAATTTATCCAAAGAGTAAGATGCATTTATTTTTCTCCAAACACAGACCAAGGTTATAATAGTTTTGGATTTTTCATTTTAGTTTAGTTTTAGTAAGTTTTGATATATATTTTTCTAATTTAGTTTTATTTCGTTTTTAGAGCAGATTTGCTAGTTTTTATTTGTTGTGATTTTTGAAAATGCTAATATTTTTAGTTTTAGTTTAGTTTTAGATAAAGACAAAATATAGCATTTATTTATACATTTGGTACAGCAAAATCAAAAAATTCATATCCCAAAAACCTTAAATAAACGAAAACTAGGGGCATTTTGTCTATAATTTGAGCTCGTTTTAGTTAGTTTTGTGAACACACAATACAGTTTCAGTCAGTTATCGTAAATTTGACTTGTCTTTTAGTTCTAGTCCCTTACTAACATTTTAGTCTAATTTTTATTTGTTGATGAAATTGTCAATATATTTAGTCTTAGTTTTAGTCATCGCAGCTTAGTTTTTATTTAGTTTTCGTCAGTGAGAAAAAGTAGTCGACGAACATTTTTCGTCATGGTTTTAGTCGACGAAATGAACACCGGTCAGAAATCTACATGAAACCACGCTGTTCCAAACAAAAAAAAGAGATGAAAAAAGAGGATATCAGATCATGTGTATCTCAAGATTTATTTTGACGGTAAGCCGTCTGTGGGAGGGTCTGTGCGTGCGCGTCTGTGTTCGGATCTGGACCGACATGACAAACTTCGTATCGACGCTGCCAGTAGGCCTATGTATAGGTCACAGAAGTACCTCCACTGTTATTTTTTCACCATTTCAGACTTTTAGAAATATTAAACTTTAATGTCACAACGGAGCCATTTATTTTGATGAGTGGGTCTCGGATCGGGCTGAAACCTTGCCCTGAGATCCACATGATAGATTTGTGGGATTGTTTGTTTAATTGTATTCACATTTATTTATGCTATTATCACTGTCATTTATTTATTTGTTTGTTTTTATTAATGTTTGTCTCCTTTGAATTGTTTTAGCCAGGACTTGTTGAATTTTTTTGAAATCTTTTTAACGTATTTAGATATTTATTATTATCATTATCGGGACTTTTTTAATTGTTTTTAAATCTTTTTAAAGTATTTAGATATGTATTATTATTAGTAGTATTATTGTCTCCGCCGGAGGCGGAGAGTATGTTTTCGCTTCGTCGCTTTCGCTTCATTGGTCAAGCTCCACGTGACACGTGTCAACATGTTGACACCAATGCCTTTGATTGGCTAGAGGGACGCATGACGAAATAAAATCCTATAAATAGGTGTGTCACTTCAAAAAGCCAATTAAGTTTTTTGAAGTGAGGTAAGACAGGATCAATCAGTCTTGATTGGAACAGTACCTTCCAGTACAAATCACCCGTCCGTGCGTGTGTGTGTCCCTCTGAGAACACCTAACATTGGTCAAGCAAAGGCGCAGAAGGCCAAAGCTAAGAAAGCATACTCATCTACAACAGTAACACAGAAGAGGACTATAGAGTTGAATTGATCCCACAACAAGGCCGAAGTCTTAATACTGTAACAATTGGCCACCTTGATCAAATACATTATGTAGCACTAGAGAAAACTGACATAGATCAAACACACCAATCAACTGCTGAAACTGTTCAAGACAATGAAGATGAAGAAGACAGACAAGCATTTGAACAAACCAGTCAATTACGACGACTCCCATATGACACATTGCTTCAAGAAGAACATTTTATAGATGCAGACACTACATATTCAGTCGTCCCTGCAGAACACCAAAAACCACGCGCATTCTACCAAGACGACCCGTTCTACCAAGACGACCCGTGCTATTAAAATAGCACGGGTCTGCTGGCGGAGACTTGTGCTCCGAGGAGCACATTTTCTAGTTAGTATTATTGTCTCCGCCAGAGGTGGAGAGTATGTTTTCGTTCTGTCCCGCTGTGTGTCCCCCCCTAGCCAAGCTAACATTGGTCAAGCTTCACGTGACACGTGACAATACTTGCTTTTGCTTGGCTAGCGAGACACATGACGAAATAAAATCCTATAAATAGGTGTGTCACTTCAAAAAGCCATTTATGTTTTTGAAGTGAGGTAAGACATGATCAATCAGTCTTGATTGGAACAGTACCTTCCAGTACAAATCACCCGTCCGTGCGTGTGTGTGTCCCTCTGAGAACACCTAACATTGGTCAAGTTTCACGTGACATCACAATATGTAATATAAATATATAAATAGCTTAGACAGGAACAGTACTATCCAGTACAAACAGAGATCACAGCTGAGATTACACAATGAAACTAACTCCCATTACGCAAACTGAAGAAGCAGCAAATCATCGTCTGAAACCTGATGAAGAAGCAAAGGCGCAGAAGGCCAAAGCTAAGAAACAGAGACAAAGAATCCCTAAATGACAAAAAACGAAGACGAGCCACAAATGCTGACAACATGACACAGCAAAGAAGAAAAAGTACAAGAGTCTGTAAAGAACATCGAAAGGAAAAGAAGAACATTCCCAGAAAACTATGGTAAAAGATATTTGATTAAAATAGCACGGGTCTGCTGGCGGAGACTTGTGCTCCGAGGAGCACATTTTCTAGTTAGTATTGTTATTATAATATTTTAGGCTATTTGAAGCCAGCATTTCAGTCAAAGACCTTCCTCAGGCATCTGGTGCCTGATGAGGGTCTTTGACAGAAACATTGCCTTCAAATTTAAAACAAAACGTTTGTTCTTTATTGAGCAAGTAAAGACGGTGTGCGAGTTCTTTTTTATCTTGTTGCATCTTGCTCCACCAACGCACCTGTCCCCGAGTTGAAAATCAGGTGCGCAAAAGACTTAGGTCTGATATTTTAGGCCAGGGGTCTTCAACAAGCCCCTAAGGGGTCCTCAGAGATACTGCAGGGGGGTCACCAAATCTTTGTGTGATAGGGACTTTATTTTTAAATTTTTAACCACTTGAACCCTTGCATCTTTATTTTGGAGGGAACTATAGCCAAAAATAGTGGATCTACAAGCTCAAAACGCGTCTGCGGGGCGTTGTGAGCTTGTGGATCGGCTATTTTCGGCAAAGAGGTTTGGTGTAGTAGAGGGATAAAGAAGCAGACCAGGTACTGAGACAAAGATTTACAAAGTATTGAGGGTTTAAGTGGTTACATGTCTGAACATAAATATTTAACATGAATACAACATGTAGTGGGGGTCCCTGCTTCTTCTCTCTCTCAGCTAAGGGGTCCTTGGCCTGAAAAACGTTGAAGACCTCTGTTTTAGGCTATAACATCCGGGTCATGTCTGGCGCTACGCTGTCTGCCGTCGACTTCACAAATGGATGATGTTATCAATTTTTCTCACAGAACATCCCGCATTAGACGTCAAGAGATGGAGCCCACACCGTTTCTCCAGGAACCATACCCGTTTGGTTTATTTTAGACTTTTTTCGGTTTTCGCCGGCAGCGTTCCGTATTCGTCTTTTTCCTTGTTTTCTTCGTTTGTTTTCTTTTAAGTGGACTACGCAAGATTTTATTTTTCTGTTTGTACTCATGGCCGCCAGTTCCCACCTGATGTCGTGCGGGAGTCCCAACTGCCCCAGCCCGTAATGAATGACCGCTACCTTGCATAACATCTTGAGACTGGGGTTCAAGTCCAAGATACACAGGCCAGCGTCGTCTTCATCTTCAAGATTGTCCACAGGCGTGTATATGTATCCTCCGAAGACCATGATACGATCTCCCACCATGCAACAGTAACTAAAAAACATCCACGAACAGAGGATTTTCCCCATGGGCTCCACTTCATTCCAGGAGAAGGTCTCTGGGTTAAATTTCCAGAGATCGTTGAACATCCGGTCGAGGCAAATGTTGTAGCCGCCAATTATGTACAGCTCTCCATTGTAGGCAAAGGCGGAGTGACCCTTGCGTCCTTCTGGAAGGATCTGTGCAGAAGGTGTGCTCAGCCAGCAGTCGGTCTCTGCGTCAAACACACCAATATCCTTGTAGTACTTGGACTTCCGGTCTTGGCCCCCGAATACAAACATCTTTGTCCCGATGGCGGTGGCAGAATGACGTCTCACAACAGCCGGTGGAGTGCCTCTGGTGTTAATCAAAGACCAGACCATTGTGGTGGCGTCCAGCTTGTAGAGGTCATTAGTGCGTCCAGTTTGCCAGACGTATCCTCCAAAAATATACATGACCTTCCCCAAGACGCAGGCCGAGTGGTCGCGCGTCGCCTCCGGAACGGCCCCGGAAACATCAGGCGTGAACCACCTGTGGGTGTCCACGTCAAACGCGTGAAGCACGTTGCAGTAAGGAACCCCTCCCCAGATGTAGATGATGTCTTCTATCAGCGCGGCTGTGTGGCGGTCGCGCATGCCGGGGACCTCGGGGGGCCGTTCTCCTCTTCTCGTGGTCAGCGCGGGTAACTTTGTCCAGCGCAACGACACAGTGTGGAAGACGTACACACCGATCTGACAGTACAAGTAAGGTCCTGTGTAGCCTCCAAAGGTGTACACCTTCTGCCCGACGGCTACGGCAGCGTGGTAACAGTCCTTCTCTGGTGTTCCTTTAGGATGAAGCGTCCAGCGCAACATCATACACAGATGGAAATTGGTTTATCCTTGCCCATCAGGATATTTCCTTTTGCACTGTAATTTTTGGGTTATTATTTATCTCATTTTTCTTCCGTTTCACTGAATTAGAATGTCCTTTTATAATGTGTTTCTTTTGCTTAATGTTCTGTCTAAAGCACATTGAATGTACTTGTTAATAAAATATGCTATACAAATAAATTCCACCTTGTTTTACTGTGACTTGCCTGACTATGTATAATCACTCTTTGAAAGAATGGAGTTATATTGTGCGCGCTAGCACTTATATAGACCTGTGGCACAAACTTCAAGCAAAGCCTGGCCAACCCACGAAGCCGTTGGTTTGGGTTGGCCAATCAGGGAAGCCGATGTCCTGGCATGTAGAAAGGCAAAAGAAAGGCCAAAGAAAGTTCGGACAGAGCATTCCAAACTTTCTTCTGAACAGGGTAGGTTATATAACTACAAAATTAATGATGTCATTCATCCAAAGTTTTCTTCTGACTTTCTTTGGATGCACCTGCACCCCTATATGTTCTGACTGTCTGCAGAAAGTTGGGTCAGCGTGATTGGTCTTGGGTGGGCGTGATATATACATTTTTTGTTTCCGCATTCAGCCCAGGTGTCATTCTGTCAGCAGTGAGTTGAACCAAAGATGGTTGATTTAGAAAGATAGACCATCCCAATTGGAGCCACTAGAGGCAAAATGGTACACAAATCCTAATGGTCTCCTAAGGTCTGACAGCAGATACAACGAACGTCTTGTTTACTGGTGCTAGATCCCGCGAGAGTGTGTTGCTGGGACAGAGAAAGGTTGATGATAAAGTCGATTCCTCCCCCCCCTGATGTGTCTCTCTAAAAAAGCCATTTTAGTTTGAAAATATTGGGAAGATTGTGTGGCGTGTAACGATCGGGTCCAATATTTAGTTCAGTGACCATGGGGCTAAAGAATGGTTCGGAAGCTGTGTTCACGAAATAATAGACTCCAACCGGCATGTCTTTCTTTTTTTCTTTGGCATGAGTTGAACCCTCAACATAATCAATGCATTTCCTCACCAAGCTTCGGAAAACAAACCAACTGTCTCAGGAAAATATTAATTATAAACATAAACACCATTGGGGCAATTGAAAACAAACTCCTTCAATAAGGTATTGGCTAAAACTCGTTATTGGCCCTCGTTTTTCTACGGCTCTATTTGTTTTGTTTTGGAGTTAATAGTCGACTAAAGAGTCTCTTTAAAAGAGGCAGCAGTGTCAGCTATTGTTTTCCATTCAGTTTAACGGGAGTGCTTAGATTGAGTCTGATTATTTCATGAGCATCACTTTCAATTAGGATAATGTTACCATTACATAAGTTTTTTTCTGGTGTGCTGAATTGCCGTTAATACAACTATACCACTTCTGTTGTATTTGGTTTCATTCTTATTACCCCGTGGTAGAATACGTATTCAGATTTATTTTTACTTAACTCTCTCAGTGCCAAGCCCCGAGTTATCCCGAGTTTTCTCTGAATTTTCATGATCACTTTCGCTTTCTGATTCCTTCAGACTCATTGGGTTCCGGTTTCATGACGCAGATTCCGTTTCCGGTTCTATTTTTTTTCCCGCGGTCATTTTTGGCCAGAATAGGGAAAGTCACGTTTTTTCACACGGTATAAAAAACGAACGGAGAGGTCTACTTCTTTTCTCTTTGGTCTGCGTGACTAACAGTCATCGTAGTCGTGTATCACATCGTAATTTAGCCCGATCAGCATTGTCAAAAAAGTCACATCCGGTTAATGACCGGATGTGACGTAAGCCTGTTTGGGAGGGGGCGAGCGAGTCAACGAGGCGATCAATGTGTCGATTTGCTGCTCTCTACTGGTAGAACTGTCGTAAGTGTTTAAAACCCCAATCAGAGAATTTATTTGAATGAAACATTTCAACATTAAAAAATTAAAAAACACGCAAATCGCTGGCACTGGGGGAGTACTTTATGAAAATACTCTTGGCAGTGAAAGAGTTAAAGTGGTATTTCACTTAAAACACTTCTGGGCTCATTTTAAAGTCTACTCAGGCTTTTGTGTTTCACGCCAGACTTTTACCAGTTTCACCAGTTTTTAGGTTGCTTGATTCAATATTTATTTGCATATCTGATATTCATTAGATCAAAATATATAACCCATTTAAGTTTAACTGAATAAAATGTTTATATCAATCAAACAATTACTACTTTCTGTTATTTTGACCATTGCAGTGACAGTAGCTTCTAGTCTCCATGCGATACATGCAAGTGTGCATCAATTAGTATAGTGTTCCATTGGTCATTTGTTTATATTTGTATTTTGTTTAGTTTTTGTTTTCAAATTCAGTTTTGATATGATTTGTTTTTAAAGTGGGCTAGCTAACTAATTAGTTTCTATTAGTTGTATTTTTTATATATTTTTGTAATTGTAATATGGATTATGGAAGATTCAACAATGTCCGGAAAAGATCAGATCTACAAGCTCACAACGCCGCGACGTGTTGAACATTGAGCATTTTCTACAAAGACTAAAACTAGATTGTCTCGATGATTTTAGTTAAGTTTTATAAAAAAGTTTTTAAAAAGTTGTATTCGTTATTTCATCACTTTTAGTTAACTATAATAACCCTGGTGTGTATTGTTTGTTTAGATCTGTGTTGCCACGCCAACCAGAGGGCCCTCAGTGGAATGCCATGCTCATTGGCTCAGCATCACTTTACATTAGAGCGTGACGCTTCCTAAAGTATACCGCTTCTCAATGTGGGGGGGTTCCAGGGAGGACCCCAGCTACATTATTACATTAATATAACGTTGGGCAGAAACCTCTTATCTCCATATTTCCTGAGGCGGTATTTTCCATGTATTGCCTGATTCACTGCCTTTTGCTATTATTTCAATGTTGTTTTATGCTTTTGCTTTTATTTTTTGCTTTATTGTTAAATTAGTTGTAATTGTAAATGTATTCTTGCTCTGTAAAGCACTTTGAGCTGCATTTCATGTCATGAAAGGTGCTATACAAATAAAGTTTATTATTATTATTATATTCTAACTTTTTTGTTGATGTAAATTAATGCCCTACATGTGATCATCGTCACACAAACGTATCAAGGTTTCTGCCCGACAGCAACGATATACAGCACATCAGCTATTTGAACATAGCTGATCTATAAGAAACAACGAATGAAACCTCTTATCTCCATATTCTAACTTTGTGTTTTTTTGTAAATGAATGCCCTACTTGATCATAGCCTACTACAGCGTCAAACAAAAGTATCAAAAGTAGCAGATCTACAACCTCGAAATTTCGAGCTTGTAGATCTGCTACTTTTGCCATTTTTGAATTTGAATCCTGAAAAGTAACAGTTTTGGACATCCCATCCATTTCCATCCCGATAGAGACAATTTTCAACATTAATGGGACAACACTATTCACTAGGACTGTGTCAGCTTTGAAAAGGGAGAAACCGGAACATCGGCCTACATTCAAAAACCCAACTCTTTGAAATAATAAAGGAGCTGGAAATTAGACAAACAAATTGTCCCCACAAATCTCTCCATCTTTCATCAGAACCAAAGAGAGAGAGAGAGAGGGAGGGAGGGGAATTACAATGACGCCCCCTTTAATTAACAATGGGAGATAACGAGTGGCGCTGTTCAATTAAAAGTTATATTAATTTTAAATGAGCTCCAATTAGGCGCCACGTTGAAAACCAAGGCGATAAGATAATTGACTAATTATGGAATTTTTCCTTTCTAAAATATTAGCATTGTGTTAATTGGAGCTGAAAAAACAATGGGGAAATGCTTCATAATTAAGTGGGCCTTCTGTTTTAATGCTCAGCCTTCGTGTTTTAATGCTCAGCCTTCGTCGTCTATTTTCTCGAATAAATAAGAAAACGATTGTGCAATTTTGTCCTCAACACATCCATCTACACTTCCTTCTGCTGTCTGTCTGTCTGTCTGTCTGTCGGTCTGTCGGTCCTGGATCATAATACAGCGCCACACGACAGTAGCAGATCTGCAAGCTTGAAACGGCACATTTTGAGCTTGTAGATCTTTTGCTATTTTTGAATTTGAATCCTGAAAAGTAACAGTTTTAGACATATGAGGTTTCTACCTGACAGAGACGATATAATGTATTATCATACTCTACCATAGGTCTATTGGTTAAAACAACCTTTTATGCACCAAAATAAGTTTGGAAAATAAACAAAACTTCATTCATTCAGTATAGTTTTCTCCTGACATCTGGAGAGACAGAGGACGGCCGAAGAGACGGCGACCCGCGGCGGAGAGGGTTGGCAGCCCAAATCACTTCTTCTGTGAGGAAGAGCCCAAAAGCTACAGACTGCAGTAAAACCTACAAGGAGAGTTTAAAAATTCATCCTGGCAGAATGAGATGTTCTTGCCCAGCAGCAATGACGACGCAACACACAGAAGATGCCCACTTCTGGTCAGACAAAGGAGGAGCCAGACGCGGAGGCAACCCACAGTGCCTAGAGCCTCCTTGTGTCGCCAACACCTGCTGCAACATCTCACCTGCCACCCTAAACCCTCAAGAGACAGTGGGGGCAGTAGCATGCCACTTGGACACAGGCCGGGGTCTGATCAGCCTCGGTCGGGTCGCCTGGTAGAGGGTGTTGCAAGATCCGAAACACCCAGTGACTCCAGGAAACAACCCTGATGATGTGTCCAAGTTTGTGCATCAATTGATGTTTTATTAACGGAATAGGAACTCAAGCTGAACAAAATCTGCCATGCAGGATTTTGGGTTTCTATCCCCATTTTATATGCACTACACCCTGCGCTAGACCCCTAGGAGATGGGGTACTTCTAGTACTTATATAGCTCCTAGTACTTATAACTTACAGTCCCGTTGTGACTGACTGGCAGTGTGACTGAGTTATTGTTGTCATTGTCTATCTTCTTAGTCTTGTCCTATGTTTTTTTCTCTTTTTCGCTTTCTTCTCTCTTTCTCCGAACTGTGCCCCGGGCCAGTGTGATAATAACAACTGGATGGGGGCCACACTACAAAATACCAAACCTATATGACCAATGACAGTTACACAAGCCATGCTACACATAATTGTGCTGAGTAGGCGGTGCCCAGAATCGAACGGGACGGGTCCTATGTTCCCCGCTTTCCTAAGGAGAGCGGGGAACATAGGACCTAACCTAAACCTAACCCTAACCCTAACCTTAGTGGGGGAACATAGAACCCGGGGAACATAGGGATGACCCCAATCGAACCCATGACCCTTGTGATCCAAAGGTGAGTGCTCTACCAAGCGAACCGGGACATTCTGTATGAACATCATTTCAAATCTGTCCCGAGATTGCAGCTTTGAAATAAAACAATGGTTTTCTTTAAATAACATAATGATCGTCTCTGTCGGGTGGAAACCTCATAATATGAGGTTTCCACCCGACAGAGACGATCATTATGTTATTATGTTATTTTGTTAACATTTTGTTATAATTTTGGACATATCATGTCCAAAATGTTGTTACTTTTCAGGATTCAAATTCAAACATGGCAAAAGTAGCAGATCGACAAGCTTTGTGTGACGCTGTAGTATGATCAAGTAGGGCGTTAAATTACGAAAAAAACACAAAAAGTTAGGACATAAGACGTTTTTCCCCTGAACACCAACAAAATAACATATCGTCTTTATATTTACAGGCAGTGTGAAGTGGAATTGAAGCTTGTCAGAATTTCCCCCACAAATGTTTGGCTCCAAATCCCGTACGGTGACAGCTCACTCACGCTGTACCGCCACGGAGTGGAATAAATATGCGTTGATACCAGCGTCTCACACACAGTCTGAGAGAGATCAGAACCGATGAGCCCCATCCAAAATATGACATATTCTGCCCACTGCACACATAAAGCCTCATGCATAGTCAGCGGCAACTGCACTTGAATACAATTCGGAGTGCTTGTACTTTACTTGACTTCTTTCCTGCCATACGATGGAGCATAAATTCTGGTCTTCAACGAGCCAAAAATGTTCACATGTCTCCCCCCTTTTCTTTTGCCCTTCATTAGCTCCCGGTCGCTGCCCGGCCCGCACCCAAAACCCTGGTGTTGGGCCTGTATAAGGCAACCAAAGGCATGGTGGCACTGTATTTAAATACAATTCTTTTGACTTTTTACTTTACTTGAGTATTTCCTGCCATATGATGCATAGAGCATGAATTCTGGTCTTCAACCAGAATTTTTTTTCAAATGTCTCCCCCCCTTTTCTGAACCCTTCATTGGCTGTGCCCAGTATAAAAACACACGTCCTAGACTCTTCCCCCTTCCCTAAAACACCCTGGACAACGCTCCACACGTCCCAGACTCTTCTCCCTTCCCTAAAACACCCTGGACAACACTGCACACGTCCTAGGCTCTTCTCTTTTCTCTAAAACACCCTGGACAACGCTCCACACGTCCTAGACCTTCCCCCTTCCCTAAAACACCCTGGACAACGCTCCACACGTCCCAGACTCTTCTCCCTTCCCTAAAACACCCTGGACAACACTCCACACATCCTAGGCTCATCCCCCTTCCCTAAAACACCCTGGACAACGCTCCACACGTCCAAGACTCTTCTCCCTTCCTTAAAACACCCTGGACAACGCTCCACACGTCCCAGACTCTCCCTTCCCTAAAACACCCTGGACAACACTCCACACGTCCCAGACTCTTCTCCCTTCCCTAAAACACCCTGGACAACGCTCCACACGTCCCAGACTCTTCTCCCTTCCCTAAAACACCCTGGACAACACTCCACATGTCCTAGGCTCTTCTCCCTTCTCTAAAACACCCTGGACAACGCTCCACACTTCATCCTAGATTCTTCTCCCTTCTGGCTCACAAACTATGGATTACACTCCCCATTGCGGTCAGAACTTCAGACTCACTCCCAATTTTCCACCTCTTCAGACTCCACCTCACCCCCCTAGCACTTCACTCTCCTCGTATCCATGATCACCTTTCATTTTGATTGATGTTAGTTTACAATGCGATGACCATATCTTCGTCATTAATTAATTAATTATTTTGTTCTCATGCTTTTTTTTGTTTCGTGGGTTTGTTTTGGTTTAACAAAAATGTACAGAATGCTACTTATACAGAATGTTATTTTTAGATGGATGCTCGGCTCACTGTTTACCTGGTATCCATAGTTTCTTTGAGTCACTACACTGTTCTCTCCGCACTCTACGTATGTGACTATTTACCTTGTTGTTTGTTGAACTCATGTGTTGAGTTCATGCTTACTCTGCTTCATTCTTATCTCGCACTTATAAGACACTCTGGATAAGAGGCGTCTGCTGCTTAAATGGCTAAATTATGAATTGGCATAAGCAGCTATAGCGAAAAGCCTGGGATCGGAATGTGTGTGAACACACACGCTCATCACCGCTGACGAGAACCATTTTTCCAACCGTCAAGGGCCTTCAATCATCCGTGACAACACATGTACTCCCAGAGCCATCCTATAGTTTAGGAGCGTTGGGAGCAGAACCAGCGTTGTGCTTTGAGTTACGAGGCTGGAAGCAGTTCAGGTTCTCATCCACTTAAATCCTTCTTGTGTTTTGGGAAGATAATATTGTTGTTGTCGGGCAGAAACCCCCATATTTTTTCCCCCCCGTAAATTAATCACGATCATACTACAGCGTCACACAAAAGTCTCAAAAGTAGCAGATCTTAAAGCTTGTAGATCTGCTACTTTTGCTGTTTTTGAATTTGAATCCTGAAAAGTAACACGTTTTTGGACATACTGTTTGAGGTTTCCACCCGAGAGAGATAATATAGAAACGACCTTCAGGGTTGCGTGGAGGAGCCAGAACAAGCACTGGAGAGTATGTTTCACAAAGTTGGAAACTTTGGCTTTCTGTGTGTGTGTGTATGTGGTGTGAGCATGCCAGTCGCAATCACACACACACACACACACACACACACACACACACGCACACACGCACACACACACACACACGCACACACGCACACACACACACACACACACACACACACACACACACACACACACACACACACACACACACACGAAAATGAAACACATTATCAAAGAAAACTCACTTCCTGATAATTTGACAATATTGAAAAAGTAATAAAGCGCATAATCGCTAAGGCAAGAGTCGAGAATAGCAGCCTTAAATGCACTCGTCTCACTAAAGTTCAGAATATAAGAATAATAATGAAATGAATGAGAATACATTTTAATGTCTGAAACGTGTGGGGAGAGAAAAAGATTAATGAATCATGAACCATAGCTACTGCCTTTAGAAGTTCATTCAAGACCATTTGAGGATGGCTCTGGGCCCTGTAATAAAACACTGATTACTATACAATTCTACACAATTATCTGAATTGATTACAACTTATTAATGCATATAATTTTTATCTTTAAAGACCGTTATGGTGATTACAGTTCAGTGAATTAGATTAGGCCTATGCTCATTTCAGAAGAGGCCGCAAGCCAACTATTAGAGCATTTAAATATTAAGCATAATTATTGTGTTACTTAATAAGAAGTGTTGTAATTATAACTTGACCATTGCTTCGGGGGAAAGAGAATGCAGACAGAATGGAAAATAAAGAGCATGTTTACTCTGTAGACAGTTGGTTGGTTCATCATATTTTGTGTAGGAATTGGTGGAAGAAGTAATACAACCTTTTATTACTTAACTCTTCCACTGCCAGAGTATATTCATTAACACATTCCACGCCAGAGTTTAATATCATAATGTACTCACCAGCGATTTATTGTTTTGTTTTTTGTTTTTTTTCACCTGGCCACAGACCTCGCTAAATACCTTAACACCGCCAAAGGGGAGAATTCTCCCCTTTTCAGTCAATGGTCTTTACCGCCAAAGGGGAGAATTCTCCCCTTTTAATTTTTTTTTTGTATTCTGTTTTTGAATTCCTAAAAAGTTTCTCTAATTTTTGAGTATACATTTATAACCCTAACCCTAACGAATTAATAAAAAAAAAATTAATAAATAAAAAAAAATAAAAAAAATAAAAAAAAAATTAAAAAATCCATTCACTTCAATGTTAAAAAATAAACGGACAAATAATTCACATTGTTTCTATAAAAAAATTATTAAAACCCTGGCAGTGGGTGATTTTATTATGAAAAAACTTTGGCGGTGAATGTGTTAAGATCGCGCGTTCAACTGTTTGTAGACACACAGGGTAGCTGTGTGAGTGGCCCAGAGAAGACATTTTCAATCGGCGATCGTCCATTTTGCAGTAGTCGCAGTTTCTATTAAACAGCGTTCAGCACAGAGAAAAACAACACCGGAGATAATGGCGGATTAGCGGAAGCTTTAGAGCGGCGGCGGATCGGAACGAAAATCTTCGATTGACATTTCTGTTTCCGTTTCCGGTGTGCTACAATGAAATGTGTCACTGCGAGGGAGGCCTACAATGAGAAAAACACTGCGAAAAAAAAAAAAAAAAAAAAGACCACTTCGCGTAGAACTACGCGACTGGCACGCTGCGCAATTATTTAGGTTCGCGTAGAACTACGCGATTAGCACGCAATGTGTTAATAAACTCACCCACTGCCAGCGATTTTCGTGTTTTATAACCTTTTCAACAGATCACAGAAAATTTTGGCTATATCCATTATAACTCATCGTCTGATCGTGTGTGTAGACACACAGGATCCATGCCCCGACCCCCAGAGGAAAAAATGTTCACCCGCGAGGTAACTTTCACGGGCGCAGCCACAATGAAGGCACCATTTACTGGCAAAAATGCACGTCTTTCCCACCTCCCCAGCCGGCCACAGAACATGTATATATATTATGATCGCGTGTCAGACCGTTGGTAAACACAAAGGGGATAACTGTTCGTCGTCCAGAGAAAAGAAAATATAACCGGAGCTTTCCCTTCGTTTGTGAGAGCGCGTTAGAACTATGGTGTCTAGCCGAAACCAGGGCAAAACCAGTTAACTCAAGATTTCCGTTTGCAGGAAACAAATAAACAGTAGGTGGACGGAAGCGGAAATCTTCGGATTACGTTATTCCCGGATCCGGGTGAGTGGAAAGTGAACCTGATGAAAGGAGTGACAGAGAACGGCGCAATCTTTTATAAAAAAAATCTAAAAATTAATCAGATGGGAATTCCCGTCCATGGAAATGAAAGAGTTAAGTGGCATTATGTAACTTTTTTAATGAATATGTTGATAAAATATAATAATTGGGCTGGTTGTATTTTGTCTCCCTGCTCTTCTATTGAGACATTTATATCATGTCAAAGGACCTAGACATGAATCCAACACGACGCTACACACAAGTCTATGAAGGTATGAAATCTATTAAAAAAGTTTAATCTGAAACACAAGCTAAGGTAGCCTGGTAAACACCCCCTCCCTCCGGAAATCTTATTTGCATTTGGTTTCAGGAAGGAGGGTCTGGGATTGCTCACAGAGTAAAGCTGCCCGAACCGCTGCGCATACGAACCAATCAGCGGCTGCTAGGGGCGGGATCATCCAATCACCTGCCTAGTAGCTTGAAAAAATGAAACTCCGTCTGTCATCGATTCTGCGCCCGGAGTCTCAGATGCAAGTACGCTGTGAAACAAAATGTGTGTCGCAAGCTTCTTCCATTTGACGGAGTGAGGTTAAAGCTAAGGGTCCTTGGCCTGAAAAACGTTGAAGACCCCTAGCTGGCTTAAAGATCTAACCTGATTCCAGGAATTGCAGAAAAGCAGATAACACAGTGCAAGTATGTAAACGACATGGAGAGACGTACTGGACTGCACTTAAAGATAGTCCAGCTTTAGATGTTTGCTTTTGAAGATCTCACTATTTATCTGAATTCTACTTGTACGCAGCGTGTGTGTGTGTGTGTGTGTGTGTGTGTGTGTGTGTGTGTGTGTGTGTGTGTATGTGTGTGTGTGTGTGTGTGTGTGTGTGTGTGTGTGTGTGTGTGTGTGTGCGTGTGCGTGTGCGTGTGCGCGTGTGCGTGTGCGTGTGTGTCTGTGTGTGTACAAAAGAAAACATTTGAGGTAAACAGGACACGAAAAGACCTCAATAAATGAAACGGGAGAAGAGGAGAAAAGAGAAGAGAAGGAAAGGAGAGGAGACTGAAAGGGAGCGAGTGCGCATGCGTGTGTATGTGCGTGTGTATGTGCGTGTGTGTGCGTGCGTGCCTGTATGTGTGTGTGTGTGTGTGTGTGTGTGTGTGTGTGTGTGTGTGTGTGTGCGTATGCATGCTAACTCACCATGTCTGGTATAGTTTTCCTGTTCACGGTGCACCATGTCCTTATGTCCCCTGGTTGTCCCGTACAGTAGCCTAGCAACCACAAAACAGTCGAACCATTACTACACAGAGCTGGAACAAGTACTCACATTTTCTTTTTTTACTTACAGTAGGTAAAATACCACAAGATGTAAATTCTCTGTTGCAAGTAAAAGGCCCGTATTTCACATATTAGTTGAGTAAAAGTACAAAGGTGCTGGCATCAAATATATGTTTAAGGCCATGGTTCTCAAAGTGGGGTCCGGGGACCCCAGGGGTCCTTGAGCGGGTTCCAGGGGGTACCCAGATTAATGTTGGATAGTTAGTAACCAAATGGACCCTTATGTAGCTGTAACTCTGAGAGTGTACAAATGGAACCCAATGGACCCGTTAGGGTCCATTTGGTTCCATTTGTACACTCTCAGAGTTATGGTGGTCCGTGGTCTAATGCAGGGGTTCCCAAAGTGGGGTCCGGGGACCCCCAGGGCCCTATACATACATCAGCTATTTTCAGAATATCTTGCTATTCTTTGAAAATGTTAGAATATATTTTTTACATTTTTAACACCACATCTGAAAATCTTTTCAGACGGGGGTCCGCGGCCAAATCCGCATTCATTTAGGGGTACTTGACCTGAAAAAGTTTGAGAACCACTGGTTTACAGTACTATAAAGGTACTCATAATGAACGGTCCATTTCAGAATTTGTTTTTATATATTTTTTTACATTTGTCGAACTTTTTCTAAATAGCAGTTCTGCAAGCTCACAACGTGTCTCATCACAGCTATTTTGGAATAGTTGAAGTAGCTGAGATTTGGGCTTAAGTGTTTAACGTATGCTTGTTTTTTTATGACATGAATGCTTCTAGTTTTAGGATTTATGTATTTAGATTGATAATAGATTATTTTTTTTGCACTGTTTTATGCTGTCTCTAGGAGAAACATAATCTTGTTTCATTTTTTTTTCTGGAGCTGCCTGCAGAAGGGGAAAAAAGTCAAATAAAGCAATCTTCAACTGCTACCATCATTTAGTTGTCACTAGTGTTCAGTTTCGGTCTTAAAGTTATTTGTGGTTTTGTGATCCTCCATTTGACTGCTGGCAGACAGCGCTAGCATGTCTGATGGCTTAAATATGGTACTTATCCAACTGACAACGAGACAAACAACAGAACTGTTGTTTATGGATTTCAAACAGCTATTTGAGCCAAGCCACAGCTGAGCCAACATGGCTCAAAGTGCTGTTATTAATGGCTCTAAAGCGGTATTATTACAGCGAAGCATGTTGGCTTGCTTCGGGATGTCTGACAACTTGTCTTGTTACTGTTGTTTGTCTTGACCGCATTGTTTGAGCCTAAAAAGGTTGGTTTTGTGTTAATCACATTAGCCCTGGGTCCCTAATTAAAAAAGGGGGGAAAAAACATATATCATTTATTTTTCAAAAATAAGTTTCCAGTTTTTATTTAAAACATTTCAATCTTTCAAAGTTTTCCTTTTGTATGGTTTCAAATTGTTAAAAATGCTCACAAATGGCACACATTTACTGGCTCCCTATTTTTGGCAAAATTATATTTTGATATTTTCCATTTCCTCACCCAAAATAAAAAAAATGTCCAAACATTTTCATAAATACTGCAAGTGTACAAATGCACAAGTTCAATTTATTTGATTATTTTTTATTTGACAAATTGTTCACAAAAAAAAAGAACATTATGGAATTCTAAAATAACACAGATGCTTTCCCGTCTTCAATGGGTTAAGTGATTACGGTGGATTGACCTGGTCTGGTCCTGGTGCTGGTCAAAGGCCTTCAGGGTTTCACTGGACGAATAGGACTTCTGGGTGGGCACCCGAGGGCCCGGGGGCCCCAGACCGCAGTCCTCACTGTCCCCTGATGAACCTGAGAGAGACATAGCCATCTGGTTAACCAAAGACTGTCCCCTGATGAACCTGAGAGAGACACACTAACTGGTTAACAAAAAATAACTCACTCTGCATAATGTTGCTGTCTGATTGATTGATTGATTGATTGATTGATTGATTGATTGATTGATTGATTGATTGATTGATTGATTGGACCCTACAGAAAAACATGGGCAAAAATCCTTGATTATGCGATGAAATAGTTTTTATGTGATTTTATTTACACAACATATATGCGAAATACGCAAAATATGCAGGGTTTTATGTGATTATATGTGGTGAAACAACAATACCCCAGCATAATCTGCACCATTTGGCTGAATATGCGATAAATTATGGAGGGTCTTATTGAATACTTTATTAGTCAGAAATGTAAACAGCATGAGGTACAGTCGGACATTAAAAGGATAACACAAAAAAAAGTTCTGGGGACTTAGTTTCCATTGTGGCCCTAATGGTGGAAACCTTGTATGTCGCACTGTGTCGCGTTGTGAGCTTGTAGATCGGCTATTTTCATACTTCTGTGCGATACTCTTGTATGATGAAGTGGGGCGTCAACTCACGAAAGAAAACAACCCCAAAAAATCTATATGGCGATACAAGGTTTTCTTACAGCAACGACAAAGGCCGTTTCAGATGGGGGACTATTGACGTGGGCGTTCTCGCTTGGATCAGCAGGGATCATACCCGGATCATTGTTGCTTTGTCCTCCTGCGCATAGCGTGGAAAAAAAAGCTGACCCCAATCCAGCTCTTGTCGCCCGCGGGCAGTGGTGGAAAAAGTACTCAAATGTTTTACTTATTAAAAGTATCAATAGGCTACTGCAATGTAGAAATACTCTGTTACAAGTAAAAGTCAGGAATTCAAAGTTTACTTGAGTAAAAGTACAAAGTATTGGTATCAATATGTACTTAAGGTACAAAAGTAGAAAGTACTAATTATGCACGTCCGAACCAATTGCCTGCCTCTCATTGAAAAGGAATTACTAAGGCACGTC